>NC_089519.1:12088670-12388670 GCF_963924715.1 Thunnus thynnus
TTTCAACTTTTTTTTAGAAACAGTGGATTTACAGAATATAACCAAGCAAAACCATGAGCGTGGTTGCATGAATGTAGCTGGTCCTTGAATATTATGCTATAATGAGAGCAAAACAAAATCCAATTTATGATTTAATTTAATGTCTTTTCCTTATTCAGACCTCCGTTTTTACTGTTACATCCTCAGATTAAGGTAAACAAAATGATTATAGCAGTACATAAGAGGAAACAGTTACAAAGGAAGTTACACTGGCAATTCAAGTCAAAGGTAGGAAGGTATTAATCATGGTCTCATATAACATATGGCCACAATGTTCATATCCTCAAAATTGTAGGGAACTAATTAGTGATTAAGCTTCAGCTTGTTTCACTTAAGGGATAGTAAAGTTTATTCAAACACGGACAAAGTTACAACACAGTTTTCATTTTAAACAGTATAGAGCCTGAACATATAAATAAACACTTACATATAGAGTTGCAAATGGTATAAGTGGATAATCCCTTACATGTCACTTCGGGGGACTGACACATTATCACTTGAGAGTTTTCAGGGTAACATGAGTCAACAGTAATCGTTACTGCATGTGCTTGGCTCTCAAACAGTTAAATTGTATACAATGACTATTAAAAATTGCTTGCAACAGTACTGACAACAGCTTTGAAGCTTATTCATAGAGATAAATTAAATAATAATTCAGCACTAGATAAAATAGACTCTGAGTGACATTAATTTATTTCCAACACTGGGACAGTGTGTCATCAGCTGCATGTTTTGGTGGATATGTCATTGTACAGGCAACCATCTCATGTGAATTATAGCTTCATAGAGTGGTTTTATGAACACCAGGATGAAGTGGGGCACCTTTCATGGCTTCTCTTATCACCAGATCACTTATCCTTTTTAGTTTTGAGCACAAAGTGCATAGTAAGACTGATTTCTTTAAACGTCTGTAACAGTCTGTAATACAGTCAATATTTCACTGCACACACTATACTTATACTAGACTAATACTTAATGTATTATGTTCTTTTTGCATAATTCGTTTTTTTTCCTCTTAGTCCAACCATTGTATAGTTTTTACTACCTGCATAGTTCTAGCAGCTTGCCCACCATTTGTAAAGTTGGCTAAATGTTTGGAAAAACAATTTATATTTACAACTTTTCCCGGCAGGCATGTGTGTTGCTTAACTCATATAGATGATTTAGACCACAAAGAAACAGTCATTTGGTTTCAGCATTTATTCCGACAGAACATCACCCCATGGGGATTTACATTAATCGATTACAAAGTAGGACCTTGCCAAGTGGCAAGAAAGAACAGCCTTCACGAAAGTTCAGTATACAAACGCAGTTAATGACAATCAACATGCATAATAGTATAAAACCAAATACATATTAGGGGGAAATAAAATATATAATTCACTACCTATTTATATTATAGAACTAACAACTGTCCAGTACTTTTATAGATGACATCTGACTAACTTAGCATGGAAAATAAAACAAATCTGCTCAAAAGTGATAAAAGTGAAACGCGCGGATGACAATACATGTACATACAGTCCATTATAAAGGCGTTGCCATCCTTTGCTATAGTGTGGACGGCTTGCTGAGGACTGAGTGTTCCAACATATCATGTCTGGAGACAGTATGTAATTTTTTGGACAAAAGTGTTCACTCTGATTTTACTTTCACATAATAGCATGTAACATTTTTTTCCTGTGACGTGTGCAGGAGGCACATCTGTTCAGAATCACTGAACAAACATGCGAGTTGTCATCCAGTGATCTGAACATGAAGGTGATGTTCTACATTTACATCTGCAAAACTGAAGGTATTTATTTGACTTTAAACGTTGCCAACTTGAGATAAAATTTCCCCTCTGAAACTCACAACGCATAGAAATCGACTTAGATAAAAAATAAAAAGTGTAAATATACAAATCATGATTAGGCTGTACAGTACAAGAGTATAATATTGGTAGAAATCACAATCGCACATAAAAAAGATGCATGCATCGTGTCCTGCATGGGTACTGTTTTGAGACAGTTTGTTCTGTGCGATCAGTCTTTGGAAAATGACATTCATACAATATGTTTTGGATAAAAGTCAGAATCATAGGTCAAAGTTTTGTATACTTAAAGCCAACATTACAACTCCATGAGGTATTTGAACAGTGACTAGAGTATACATCCATTTTATGATGTCCAGCAAATAACCGCCAATAGCGGGGTGAAACCAGTTTCCAGTGATATTTAAGGCTACAGTATGATAGAGGAAGGCTTTCTGACTGTCACTCATTAGTGAGAATCTCTTTGCATAACAAATTGCAGGCTCAGTACAACACAAGATAAATTAAAAAAAACACAAGGGTCATTGAACAGTCAGTTATCTGTGTAAAATCTGATTAATAAAGAGGAGTAAAATTTGTACTGTTGTGAATCTTTCGTGATAATTCTCAGATAATTCTCTTAGCTGCAAACCTTTCTACCACCCCAGAGAAAAAAAAATGATCCCACTGTAAACTACAACTTTGCATATAGTATATTACAGAAAAAAAAAAAACAACTTTACAGTACAGACATGCTGAAAAACACCTCTCTCTCTCTCGAGCCTTTCCAGGCTGAGAAGAGACAGAGTGAAAAGGAGGAGGAATGGGTGAGGAGGAGGAAAACGAGGGAGATGTCTGGCGTTCTTTCTCTCCATGCAGTTGTAGAAAACCGCTACATTCAGTTATATCATCTTAGTAAAAATTGCAACGGAGGGGAATGGGCCTACAGTAACTGTGGCATGCTGGGAGATCGAGTTCTGCAGCCTTACCTCTCCCTGCCGCTGTTCACAAAAACGGGTAAAATTAAATAGACATTAGATCAAAAATTATTGAGCGATTAAAAAGCCTGACATAGTGTTTGTTTCACTTTTGTCCAAGTGTCGTTGGTTGCCATTTGTGATTTTTAGTATTGCTTGGACAGCAAAGCCACCAACAATCGCACTGCAACCCAACTTGGAGCAGTCAGACAGGGTGGGACACTCATCCGTACCTGGGTGGGTTTCACACTTTGTCACAGTGTTGTAACAAGAAAAAAAGTCTTAGACTTGCTGGTGTCTGTTGAGCAGTATTTGAGTGGTGAAGGTTTACAGTTACATGTAACTGTAAACCTTCACATCTTCGATATGTTCACTTAACTCTGATTATCTTCTCGTTTCATACATATTCATTTTTACAAAATTGAGATCCTTTTGTTTTAGGAGTGTGGACTTTTGCAAAACATACATTTAGGATGATACACAATTAAGCAATTTGGTGATCAGAAAGCACTACTATCTGTCATTTTAAAATAAAATCATGATTGGTGTGTAAGCAATGATTCTTTGTATAAGTGTGATATTTCACAAGTTAAAAACTATATTATCATCTAGCAAGACACGCTACATAGAAGAGCTGGAGGCAGCCGATCATCTGAGAAAGGAAGAGATCAGATCACATTCAAACAGATTGTTGATAAAATGTCTTTAACAAATGCGCCGTGGAACAGTGCAGAACGTGCTCTTGTTTTTTGTTCTTTGGGTGGCATTTTTTATTCTGGTGTGAAAGAGAGCCCGGCCATGCTGCACATGGTTGCAAATTGTTTGCAGAGGTTCAAACTGAAAGAGAAGCTAGACACACTTGCAGCAGTACAGTACAGTGTTGTGAGACACGTTTCCTGCCAGCAACACCTGGGCCGAACTGATTAATAATTATCTAGTAAAGGATGAGTCAGATGGCTTGTTGCATTCCTGTTTCTGAGAGTGACACAGTCTGATGCTCTCTTTTATGAACAGCAAAAGCTTATAAATAATTACACATTTTGTTAAAAGTGAATTGTAAACTATTTTATCATCACTCTGTTGGACTGATTGTTCCTTTGGGATGAAGTCCATTTCTTGTGCAAATGTGTTTTTGCTTTAAAGTGTTGTTGGTCTTTAGGAACAACAAGGAGCAGACGCATCCGTCCTCTGTATTTGGGTAGTATCTCAATCTATACAAATGTACAAGTCTGTTTATTTGTTGTATTACTTAAAATTTAACTTTGTTAAACTTCATCACTTATTTGACTAGTCCTGTTGTTTTTTCTAAATGGAAGTGAATTTAAATGGCTCGAGTGTTGAACTTGCCTCTGGGTTCTCTCTGTGGATTGCCTCCATTTCAGTGACGTATGAAGATATACAGTATAAAGCAACACAATCTCCTATTCATTCTCAGCTAGATTGTTGTATAAGTTGGGCCTATATGTATGTAAGTATCTTCACTGTATGCTATGCTGACTAATGGTTTGTTTGTTAACATAAACTAGCCAAGTAGCCTGTTTTTACTGTATTCTCTATAGAAGACAATGATGAAGTAGTGTGCCAGAGAGCTCAGATCACACTTTGTTAATAAAGGTTTTATATTATTGCCACAAATTCACTGTGATACTGTACAGAATCTGTACTCAATGTCCAGCCTTTGCTGTTGTTCCCCCTCTGTGAACTCCTGCTTGGCAGGCGAACATGTCCGCCTCCAGCCAGAGCCCATCTTCTCTCCTTCTTCGTGAGCCTCCTCAGCAGCTAGTAGTGGTGTCCAGTAGCTGCTTGGACACGGAGGGTTCTTCGTTATCAGAGTTGGTCCTCTTGTCCTCTGTGGCTTTGGCTGTTGGTTTCTGCTTGCGTTTGATCTTGTACACATCCCACCTCTCAGACAGCAGGCCCTTGTTGAAAATGATGGATGCAAGCCAGGAGAAGAGCAGAATGGAGACGAGTGAGATGATCATGATTGCAGTGCGGAAGGGGAAGAACTGGGTCAGCTTTCCCTCTGCGTCCAACCGGCAGCCGGGGAAGCGGATGGCGGGCGGGAGGCCGATGAGGGGCTCGCCACTCAGGACCCTCATGATGATTCCCATCAAGTAGCCCACAGTGGCTCCGTAGCCGTTGGATACCTTGAAGAAGAGGATGCAGACCAACTGAGGGAACATGATGGTGTAGGACATGTCCACACCCACCAGCCAGAAGACCAGGACACTGCTGTCCAGGAAGGTGAGGGCAGTGCCAGCCAGACCCACCACCACCACTGAGATACGGATCACCCACTGCATCTCACGGTCTGACGCCTGAACCAAGAAACAGAAGACAAACACTTAAGTTTCACATCACACCTTTTTATACAATGTGAGGATCATCTCTTCTTGAGGCCTCTTCAGCCAAGAGACCCTCTCACAAAGGCTACATCACTATAACAGACTGAGTGTGAACTGGCCCATTATATGGAACATTCCTTGGGGGTGAAATAATGAAATAGATCATTGTTATGAGAGGGCAAACATCATAAACAAGACTCAATCTGAGACAGTGGGCATATTGTACAGTATGTACAGTACTGTAGAGTCAATAGCTGCTTTGTTGCAGCCTCCAGCTTGTGTTGTCAGAGTACAATATAATGATACAGTCTGTAAATGTCTTGGTGTTACCAACACAAGATCCTTCATGATGGCCATGAAAGACATTTTATTCTCAGTGGATTATTACTGTAGAAGAAGGCAGATTTATGATGCTTAAAGGAAGATAATGACATTGCATAATGGTCATCAAATGGTTATACTGGTGACTTTGTATTGATTGTGTATTGCACTTTCATAAATTTGGGGGAATTAGAAAATCAAAGCAGCAGAGGCCAAGATATCCTAACTTTTAGGGCAACACACATGATGGTGGCATTGATATGTGACAGTTCTCCAGAAAAGCAGCAGTTTTATCACGTATGCTTCAAGGACTGGCAAATCCTGACTACCATGCCTGGACAGCTTTGGCTGTCTATACCAGTTATTCTCTGATTATAGAAAGCTTCCTCCAAAACACAAGAAACATTATACAACTGATTTCACATACAGTGTTAGCATATAAAAAATAGTATACTGAAGAAATGCAAGGTTAAAAATAAATAAATAAATTAATTAAAAACAGCATCTAAAATGTGCAAGAACTACCAAACAGAGGTAAAAGCTAAACTGCAGTGGCTGCAGATGATTAAAGTTAATTGATGAGATAGCCTTAGCTATAGCTAATTTATCCGCTACTTGCTTCAACTGAAAATATGTGTTGATGTAGCATATTTTACAACTAGAATTTGTAATATCACATAAATACGGTTATAACAAAATTTAATTATAATGGAAAGAAAGTAAAGACATTGTATAAACTAGACCTGCTATACACTAACTAGCTTTGCAGAGCAGCAGTAACTGCCGTCTTTACAGCCTCTGACTTTAATGGAGTTCACATGATTTGATGTGGCTGAGCTACATTTAAATTTACATATTCAAATGTATTACGTAGCTCAATAGTTCAAATGGACAAGAAAGCTGATGAAAAAACAAGAGCATGTGATGTTTGATGTCTGCAGATACTATTTCCCCCCACCCCCAACACATCCTCTGGATAGTCCAGAGTGCAGTATCTAAACGTTTTTTCATAGTTTGTGTAATGACTGTAATAATCAGCTATAAAACATCATAAAATTAAGGTTTTACAACTTTATTACATAGTATCTCAACCGTCTCAACCTCTCTGTTTCTGTAGTTACTGCTCTCTGCCATTGTAAGGCAGTACAGTAATATTTGGTTAAGAACATACATACTGGCATCTTTCTTCTCTAAAATTCTCACCTGCTTCCTGATGATGTTCTTGTAGATATTTGAGGAGAACAATGAGGCAGAGGACAGCAGGGCTGAATCCATGGAGGACATGACAGCAGCAGCTACAGCTCCAATACCAATGACGGAGATGTAGGGGGGTGTGAGAAATTGCAGGGCAATGGGGAGGATGGAGCCTGCCTGGTCACGATCATATGGGGTGGGCAATCCATAGAGGGTTGAGTTCCAGTCTAGGAGGATGGATGGATGAACAAATTTGATTAAGAGCAAAGGAACCTTGACTGTGGGGAAATTTATTTGAAATGATTTTTTACCATTTCAAATATAGAGATCTATGGCCAACACAGACACTAAGCCAAATAAAATTTAGCGTAACAATTTTCCAAATCTGTAAGTTAAGAGTGGGTACCTGTAGATGCAGCCACAGCTCCAACTAGCACAGAGGGGATACCCAGCACCAGGCAGAAGGCTGAAGAAGCAAAGCAGGTCACCTGAGCCTGGGTGTAAGACGAGGCAGACAGGATTCTTTGGTAGAATGCCTGGTAGGCCAATCCGCCCAGAGCCTGGTACAAACACACGGTTCAGACATGATGACAGGAGTCAGTTTTACACAGCAATGCAGGACCAGAAAGAATAACCCTCTGCTGTTGTTATGCTTGGCTGTTTTCTCATTGAAATAAGCCTGATAATTTAGCTGCTGGGTTAAATTTAATTTAACTGCTGCGAGGCAGGAGTTATGTAAATACTGCATAATTTGTATATCAGATGACATTTTGTACTCTCTGTGTAAGTGTATAATGTCCTCTCCCACTCACCAACAGCATGAAGTCATCGAACCACTTGCCGGCCTCATCAAGCTTCACCGTGCCTACCCAGGGAGCCTGGAAGGTCTCGTTGTAGGCCGTCAGTGAGATGTCCAGAGAGTGAGGGTTGGTCAACAGGAAAGGAACACACACCCACTGCATACACAAACACAAAGACATCTAATCTGATTATGGGCCCAGTGGGGGAACTGGAAATTAGGAATCTGAAACTAGAGTTGGAGTTGAAACTGCAATTTCTGTGTTGTTGGTGTGCAGCTCTCTTATGTCACATTATGGTTAGATCTACATAGCTCTCATTGGTTGTGCATTATCAGTATTTTATTGTCAAAATAATGTAATCACAAGATCCATTTAGTAGCTATCCTGGAGCTTTTTAAATCATATCCCATGATCTTCATCAACTAATGTAGTTTGGCTCAGTTTTCATGGAATTTCATTTCATTGGAATTTTCAGTTGAAATAGACAAGAAATCTTCAAAGCGCACAGAAGAAAATGGAAATTTCATGAAAGGAACTTGCCAACAGTCAGTTAGCAAGCTTGTTAGCTTGCTGAACTTTTATCCCCCTCTTAAATAACTCTTTACTGAATTTAATAAAAGGTACAATCCTCAGAGAGCTATTGTGACAGCTGTTGCTGGCTGGCTGCAGTGTTAGCGGTTAGCTTGTCAGCTAAAGTAGTTAGCAGGTCACTAAGTTTCTAGTGCCACATACTAGGAATGTTGTGGTGCCACTTTGTGGTCTTTGAGCAACAAAAGCTTAATTAGCATGTCAAAGATTTGAAAACTGAGGGAACGTCAAATAGACTGTTTTCAAATAAGCTAGTGAAATCAGAATATGCTTTAATTTAGCAGGTAATTTAATCAGCTAGCATAATTAATTAGCTAGCAAGTACCTGTAATAGACCTGTAATAAATTTGATCCCTCTATTCCTTCATCCATTTTTTTCTACTATGTAGTTGAGTGAGTAATCTGATCGGACACATACTTGAATGATGTTCATCATTCAATGAGTAGAGCTGGAGCTCTAAGGTTCCCTGACCTAATTGTTTAAAATGGCCGCTGTGTGAAGGGGTCGATAAATGTTACGCACCAGGCTGACAAAGATGAGGATGAGCTGGATGACATCCGTGTAAGCCACTGAATAGAGCCCCCCCAGCAGTGTGTAGATTATGGCCACCACTGAGGAGATGATGATGGAGTAGACGTAGGACAGGTCCAGGATCACACTCATAGTTCCGCCTAGAACAACACAGCAGAGTGATGAACACCGGAGGACTGAAAGAGCCAAGTCCTCAAGCAAGTTGTCTAATTCACAGATGTTTGTTGCTACAGATACATGCAACTGCCTATGTGGTGAGTTTAATTACGTGTTTTATTAGGTTCTTAGTCTCTGTTGTTTTTAAAATCATTTCTCTCTCACACAGACACACACATATACATGCATCCACTCTTATGCACTTATACTTTACTTTACTTAGAAGCTAGTCAATGACATTGTTGTGTTATACTGTTCATATGCCTTAAGCAGTATTTCCCAAAAACATTGACAAACAAATGACACTTTAACCAACAAAGAGCAAACATTGCTAGTCATTTAAGTCAATAAAGTTACACTTAAGCATGTGTGTTTTTGGCTTAAACCTTTAAAAAGCATCCAAGAGCTAAGATAATGCAACAAGCCAACGTAAAAGTGATAATGCTAAAACTTATAACAAACAGAACTGTTCAAAAACACGTAACAGAAGCAGCCTATTGATTGTGACTGATTGACTCCAAAACATTCCTTTTTTCAGCCTCTTGGGTGAATTACAGTATCACCTTTGTAATAACAGATACTGATAATTCTAAATTAATTAATAAAAAAAATAAAAAATAAAAAATCAAGAAAAAGGTAGAGAGAAGTGTCTTCTAGTAGTGAAACAATTGAAATTTTATATTAAAAAAATAATAAGTAAATGTAAACAAGTGAATTAAAAAAAAATCTTGTTACTCAAACAAGGCAAGCAAAACGTCACTACCTTCACCGTCTCTTCTCCCACATTGCCAGGGTCCCCCCAGCCGCAGCCTGCAGCCACACCACAACAATGCCCTTAAACAGAGAAGCGTCAGATCGGCACCATCGATCGCCACTCCCCACCCCGCTGACCTGTCATCCCCCTACTGATCCTGTCACCCCCTTAACCACCCTGTCCTCAACTTTCTATCCTCTTGTGTTGAGATGATGCTTTCCTGACTGTTTCAGTTTGATCTTTCATCCTGTGTTTGACATTTTTGATATCTGATCTGTTACACTGAAAGGTTTTTGTCACCCTATTTGATACATCTAATTGGTCATATTATCTAAAATAGTTTTTGTACCTTTTCTACAATTCTACAGACAGACTAACCTATCACGTAACAGTTAATACAGTTACTATAATTACTGATTGCCTGTTCACACTTGGCACTAAAATGCATCTAGTCAGAAAAGCTCTAAATAAGGTGTGAATGCACTGCAAACACACTCAGAACTCCACATTTAGAGGTAGTAAGTGATGCCAATGTAAACATGACCACAATAACAAATTAACTTTGTATGACAGACCTCTAAAATGTCACTCTTCAGACCTTTTATCACTTTTATTTTGAACTTTTTATAGTTTTGAAGTTTTGTAGCTTTGCTGTTTTTTGTAGTATACAAATACATTTTTTAGACCAGCAGTCACAGTCTCCCTCCAAAATGTCTTCAAATGTTTCCTGAAATCAGTCTTAACACAGTTTTAGCTCAGTCGAGATGCATTCTGATACCAGGTGTGAACTGGACCTGTAAGATCCAACAGAGCCTTAGTGTTGTTGTTTGTCCTATAACTTTTTATGGCGGGACATAACGCAACATAATCACTGTATCGTAAATCATTCCTGGGTGGTCTGCTTTCCAGATTTAGTGCCAGATCTCTTATCTGTTCTGTGCTGAGCTGTGCTGTTCCCCACTGTGCTAAATTTAGGAAGAGGAAAGGTGAAATGAGATTCAGGGGCCACTGGGGCTTAATAGGCAGCACCACGGATGGACAGAGGGAAAGAGCTGCCTAAATATCCCCCCGTGTTGTTTTTAGATCCTCATCCCACTTTCAAAACTCATGCATGTGCGTGTGCGCACACACACATATACACACACATATATACACACACACAAACACATCCCTTTTCAACCTCTCTGTACTGTCCCCGATTCCTTCCCGGCAGAAATGTGACCATGACTGTGTACTGTTGATACTATATGGCTGACTGACAGCACATGGAGAGTGTTTTTAAAAGTTAAATCCTTTCTGGCACTGAACCACCACACACACACACACACACACACACACACACACTTGCACAAGCAGGCCATGAAGTTTAGTTTATACTCCACACACACACACACACACACACACACACATAAACAGTCTCCCAGCAACAACGCCCCTGCGGGTCAAATGCTCAGCGCACTCTCTGGAGTGTCAAGTGTTTCTGTGTGTGTGTGTGTGTTTTGTGTGTGCATGTGATGCCAAGCACACGCAGGGGATGCATTACTGTCCCAGAAACAACGACAGGAGGTTTTACTGAGGAGTGAGGGGTCCCCCGATTCTATATTGGTTTAATATGTTTGGACAAAACTGTCTCAGAAACATTCCTGCCTCCCTACCAGTCCTTTTGTGGAGCGTCAGCACAGCTTGCAGTGCTACCTTGGTGACTCAAACACTGTTTCCCCTCAAGTCTTTTTGAACATCATTTTACACACATATATTATTATTATTATTATTATTATAATTAAGCATGTAACCTTGTCAATCAGTCAGACCCTTGGCACAGACAATGGAAACGTCTCTAATGACACAGCAATCTGGTTTGAATAATTGATCACCTTTCACAATCAACAGGCTGCTCGATGTTTAACCCCCTTTTTCAAATAACACTGGAAAAGAAAACAGCGTTAAAACACACACAAGAAAACATTATGTAAACACGCGCGCACACATACATACACACACACTTTCTCTCTGACACAAACATCCATGCACATTCACACTGCAGAGCACATACACACTTGCATTCACTTTCAAAGGCCCCCATCTCACACACACACACAGACACAGACACACACACACACACACACACACACACACAGAATTAAATGATCACTTACAGATTATAGAAAGAACAGTAGATACAATGGCACCAAATTTAGTAGCTTATATAGAAACAACTAGAGTACTACTTGTATCACAAGGACACACTTTAATCTTTAAATAAGTTATCTTGTTTTTCTCAATGATTATAGTGATAATAATCAACTGCAACAATTAGTTATTTTTAGTGACTGACCCTCATTGTGCTTTTATACTAAGGGTCAACATTTGTGTTTTTCATTTAAGCAGAGGAGCAAAGACAAGCGTTGACAGCATCTGGGTGGCTTTATCCATATTATGTTTTATGGGTACAGTAGAAAAATAAATAGAAATAAATTAAACTAATTATGTCTAAATTCATGTGGAATACCTGTGATTAAAGATATGAAATAAAAAAAGAATGCATTTTTTTCTTGCAACCCATCATTGTTGTTAATTGATAGTTTGCTAAGCCCCGCCCCACTTAGTTGCTGTCAGGTTTTACATTCTCGTACATACTCACTCGTTGGTAATCGATGTTGAAATACATGGATATGGAAATAAAGAAACAGCATACAAGTATGATAAGGACAAATGTAAGATCAGAGTAGTATTTCGTTCTAACATAACCCTGTTTGGCTGCTTACATGCTTGTTCATTTTTTTTCAAACACCACGTTTGCACTTTTAACATTACAAGAAAAAAAAACATACATCAGCTCAGGACTACCTGATGTGTCTAGCAGACCTAACGCTATTTCAGTTGAACTTCCCAAGATCAGATAAAGTGCAGGACAGAGCTACTAACATTTATCCTCAACACAGTGTGTGTGTGTGCTAGTTGAGAACAGGGTTTTCTAAGCTAACCCTTAACCCCCCAAAAACTAACATGTTAATAATGTGCTCCTTGGGTTTGGAAGTTTGGTTAGTTCTGCAGCTAGTTAACCATGCATGCTAACATTTGCAGTTTACAAGCATTCATAAAACTTTTGGTCTTGTAATATAAACTGTTATCTACTGAACTAAAGAAGCTAAATCAATGGTGTGGTCAAAATAACAGAAACACTTGACAATATAATGTAATCATTTACAACGGCTAAGTAATAAATAGTTGATGAAAATGATATTGACTGTGTCAAAAGAACGTTGTTATTGATGTTTATAGCTGTAGCTGTGGTGGGGATGTTAGTATTATATTGTCAAGTGTTCCTTTTATTTTTTTCTCATCTGGTCACTTCCAGTACATCACTGACATGATTCTGTTGGTGCCAAAATGCACCAATCATCAACGTGCACCTGTTTTCCTTCTCTAGTGTTCATGCACATTGTGTACCCAGATTTGTGGGTGCCTGCACGATTGCATAGTGTGTGCACACATTACAGTGCCAAGGACTGTTAGAGTGTGAAGTAACTTACCCAGGCTGACGAGTGTGCGTGCCACCCACAGCACATCGGCCACCAGTGCAGGAAAGATCAGCGCACTGCTCAGGAAGTTCCCATACTTCTGTTGGAAAGGGTCCATCATTGTCACATAGTTGTTCTCTCTCATGGGCTTGGCAAAGAAAAAGCCACCTGGAGTGAAAAGGAAGGGATTAGTGAGAAATCAGTCACTCTTCTGGAAATGATGTGGTCATTTCGTTTAAAACATGCCCATATTTCAATCATTTGAAAACCCAAATGAGAGAGAAAGGAAGAAGGGGAAGAGGGGGAGCGGGATAGTGAGGGAACACTGCGCGTGAACAATAAGAAAAACAAGTGTTCCTTCCAGATAACACAATAAACACCTTCAGCTGAACTCATGGGTCCACTTGCCCAACAATGGATGCAAACAGAACAGGGAATCTTATATTTCCTTTGGGACTTTGGACTTTCCATTTCCCATAACTCTCACACCACGCAGGCCATTGTGACACTGGACCTGAGCACTGATGATATCACCTGCTGCAAATGTTTACAGATGAATAACTCAGCATGTCAGTTCAGTGAATGCAGGTCTCTTCAGTTCAAGTCTCTCGGTGAACTCATCCCTTTGCACCTGTTGCCTCGAGTTACCATCCAAAACTGATTTCTCATGGACCTATTTTTAACGTGAGCGACACTTTTATTGGTGTGTGGAGTCAGATGGGGGTTGGGGGGGTTGATGTTGCATTAGTGGTCAACAACACCTCAGCTCGGAACAGACTGTGAAGTTCATTTTGATGTTATCTATTGCCTTTAATGTATGTGGAAACACTGAATGGCTTAATTTTTCAGTTGTCTGGAATTGGTCCTGCATAGCAGGTTGTGTTGGTTGCTAAAACACTTACACTGCAAATAACATTGCTACCAAACCAGTAGTGTGGATTTGTAATGCACTGAAGTGTCATTATCCCACATGACTTTCATTAGCTACTCAGTGTAAACACAGGAAGCATTGAAAACAAAATGTTGACAACAATCTTTCCTGACCTCACCGACATTTAGCTTAGAGACGTGAAAAAGATCTCGCAGGACCAAAGTTTGCATTTAAGTGATGTTTTCCAGTGTGGGAATGCTATTTAATATGTGTCCGGATACCTGCCTGTCAACATCTAATTCTACTGGCATTTACTGCTGCCTGGCGGTATTCATTTCAGACCCTGCATATGAGACCATTACACCTTGTGTACACGCTCTATGTTTGGCTTCATAAGCACAGTTGTATCCGATTTAATTGATCCAGATTGGAATCAAGTTACATCATTCGAAGAAGTAGAAGAAGAATAAGAAGAAGAAGAAAGTGTCGGCGGTTCCAGGATTTATGGTTCATGGTTAAGGCTTGTGGTCAGTGGTGTTACTCACCTAAGAAGAAGGTCAGGACATAAGGCACAGGCATGAGAGCCCACACTGCGCCTAATGTTGGGTTGTATGTTGCTTCAGCTATACCCAGGATGAAGCCTCCACCCACCCATGTAGCTGCAGAGAGACAAACACATCTTAAAGGAGAAATATGACACAGACTCCACACTAGCTTGTGCAATCCACTGACTTCTTCATGCATACCAAACAACCACTCTTTTTAGACACACCACTACTTGACGTCAGTTATCACTTGCAACTTTTTTTCTCTCAAAACAGAACATATTCCAGTATTTATAATCATAAACAAATGGGAGAGACTTAAAATGATAAGCTAGTGTCAGAACTGAACCCCCGATCCCCAAGACTGCTTTACCTGTAAGAGTAAAGATGCCGACTAGTAAGTTGATGTTGCGTCCGGCCAGTAGCGTTATCTCCATGCCGTCTCCCGTGCACTTCTTCTCCTCCCTCTTGGAGCGCATGGATGCCCAGATGCCCGTGCCCAGGATCAGCAGGTAGAACACCGCCATCACCACCAGACCCGGTACATTCAGAGCCATACTGAACTACTTCTGTGTGTGTCTCCTGTTGGATAGAAAGAGAGAATAAAGAAACATGAAGATCTGAAGTGCTTACAGAAAAAAAGGTAACAATATGGAAATGCTGTTTCAATGCTACAGTACAAAATGCAAAAAAACATAACAATAGGTATTTGCTGTCATTTACTTTTTGTGTAAAAAAATATTTGTAGGACTGGAGGGCAAGCTGGCAGGGTAGGCAAGTTCTACGATCATTCTGACAAACAAAAGGTACATTCATCATGTGCAGAAAGCTATAAAGCGCGGATGATAAACAATGAAGAGATAACAGTAGCGTATATTCAAATCAATGAAGAGGGGAGGGTGAGCGAGGTGGAAGATAAACTCTGTATGTCTTCTTGGAGATAGAAAGTGAACAGAGAGTAGGCTGCAGGGGGGAGGGGGGGAAAGAAGAGCAGCAGCATCTCGGATGACCAGGCTCTACTTGCTTGGCAGATGGGAGGATTGGGTGAGGAGGACAAGAAGTAAAGGTGGAGTGGAGGTCGAAAAAAAAAAAGAGGCAAAGGGTGTGAGGGATGGAAGGATGAAAAAAGAGAGAGGCGAAAGGGGTCTCACCATATGCTCGGCAGCACTGACAAGATGGCGGACAGTTGTTGTCCCCCCTCTTCAGTGGTTGGACGGCCCGAGTTTCGACCCCAAACATCGGGAAGTGAACACAACTCAGAGCCATATTAGTGCATACATGTGTGTGTGTCTATGTGTGTGTGTGGTTACTGCGACTGTGTATTCGACAGATGGTTTCTAACAAAGGATTAAAAGATGAGAAAAGCCTTTGCATATATAAAAAAAGCGATAATCTTTTAACTGCTTGTTGGCACCTACTTGCTGCCACTTGCACATTGACATGGCTTATGTTGACCATACTAAACTGTGTTAATGCAGCCCAGGAAAACCAAAGGACTCAAGACAAGGTTACTATCTAAATTATCACAGTAGGGCAGTTTAATAGAAAAACGTTTTCTTTATTATAGATAAACTCAATTATCATAAACACAGCCATCATTTTCATAGAGAAAAACAAGACTTGGCTCCCGGCCAACGCAGTGAAAAACACATTTGTCATACAGAAAGTTTTGGCTCGACTCATAAAACTTGAGGAAGAAAGAATGCATGCATATCCACTTGGGATAATAGGGAGAGGAAAAAAAGGAAATGTTTGTGAAAGGAATGGACTGTAAAATACGGGGTTGTATGAATGTGTGTGTGTGTTTATGTGAGGGAATGGATGCAGGGCTGGGGTGGAGACGGCTCTGCGCCAAAGTCAACAAAAGCCTGAAAAGCTCACTCACATGGCCCATGTGTTTTTCTGTGTTCTGTAGGTGTGTGTATGTGTGTTTGTGCACTCTGTTGCAGCCTTTAACATACCAGGCATTGCGGAGTTCAAACTGCATCTTTATGTTTGATTATAGCGCTGATATTTTCTGCCCATACAGACTTAAAAAAAACAAGTACTATATCGGGCCCTGTAAGAAGTTATAGGTAACGCAAATGCAGTGTATGCACAGTACAAGGGGGAAAAAAACCCAAAGAAGTTGCAACATTTCAGAGCAAACTTTCTACTCCACCACATTGATCTAGCAGCTGCAGTTATCAGCCATTTTGCAGGAAAACATGTAATGAGCACATCAAATAGGCTGGGTTATTAGAGTTAATGTGACAGACGTGAACTTGTTGGCTTCAAAGCTGTTTACAGCAGTATTGAAAGCCATAAAAAATCAAGTTTCAGTGGAACTGGCGGTACAACCCTTTCACACTACAAACAAACAAACCAACAAACAAACATGGAGTCTGATATCCCACCAATGCTTGCTCTACTGACTTCCACTGCCAGACAGGGCGGGAACATCCAGCAATACTCAGAAACAAAGCACTGTATGATACACAACTGGTGGTACAGTTCATTTTTGGTGGCTAACCACCACTGAAATCACCAGCATTAACCTCTGAGAGAACAATTAACGTTTGGAATTGTTCCAGGGACTCGTAAAATGTTTATGGGGGCTTATGCAACCACAGGGGTGGCTGAATTCCCTGTGGGCTGCTGTTTTTTCTTGTCCGCTTGTAAAACAAAAGAACATTCAACAGGGAATTGTAGAGGACACTGTGTCCCAGTCCTGTGAATTCTGAGACATTTCCTCCTGTGATATTTGCCCTTTTGTAAACATCGTTGTTTTCTTCAAGTTTCATTAATCGATTTTTTAGCCACTTGAGAGAAGAAGAACTCCAATTTATGCTAACAGGCACAAATCCCTGACGTATTATTTTTTTCCTCCACGCGCACTCTGCAAATACTATTCTGCCTCTGACCCTGATATTATTACCCTAACCCAACCAGTTTCACTCCCTATACCTAAACCTGACCAACCCAACCAACAAAGAGAACGGGTACTAGCCAATCAGAGGCAGAGTAGGGTGGGTCTTTGTGGAATGCGGGTGGGGGGAAAAAAAGGCATCCCCGACATATTATTGCCTAATAAAGTTGTTTTGGCCACATGCCAGTAAACAATAGTTTATTTACTCATTCAGCAACTATGGAGCAAGTTGTATCTTGTACACCAGATCAACGTAAGTCCAATATTCACACTTCTTTTAGTTTTTAGTCCACACTAAACATCTTGACAAAAATAACTTTAGTTTGCTAGCTAAACTTTAGTTTGCTGCTCTCTTCACCTGCTCCTGCTAATGTTGTCTGTCTGCTGTTTGTTGCTGGACAGGTAGTCTATGTAGTGATTTCTGGTTGAACACAGATGCCTGTTGCTGCTAGAAATGAAAGTGATGAACAGTGAAACTGTAAAACCAAAACTATGAGCTAAAAGAGGCTAAAATGCTCTGTAGCACTACTGAGGTGGCGATAGTTCTCTCTGGGTTTTTTGGTATATGTAGTCATTTGATTCAGGGTAAAAAATTGATTAGTGGAGCTTTATAATACTGGTGAATTTCAGTCTCCTTAAAATGCTTTACTCTCTGTATAAATCTTTTCAGCTAGGCAGGAGTTTCACAGTCCAAACTATTTTAGTGAGCCCCCTCTGTTCTTTGTAACAGTATGCCAGATATTTCACAAAGTGGAGAGAGGCCTACAGTCCCTCTGTAGGGATATGCACGATACTTATTGACCTATTTTTGAGTGGGGGGAAAAAAAGTCCTGTTATATGTCTGCCTCCCTCACTACACACACACACACACACACACAGACACGCTTTCCTTGCAGTATATTGAATTTGGACCTCGCCAGTGATTGTGGATCATCTGCATTTCCTCAGTGAGGCTGGATATACTTATGTTACTGACCTCTGCTTGAAACACAAAATAGGAAAAAGGCACTATGTCAAATATTTAAACTGATTCAGTCACACTTAATTTGCCACACACTAAATGCTCCTTATGTTTTTTGTAGTTATTCAAGGTCTGGATTCAATACAAGTTGAATTTCTCCCATATTTGCAATCAGCCAAATCAAGAAAAATGTTCTACCAAAAGGATGCCAAGTTAATATTTAAGTCATATGTGCTGTAGGCAACTCCCAGTCAGGCCACAACTCTCACTGCAACAGTGCTACAGTATAGAAAGAGTCAATAAAACCTGATGGGTTTTCCTTTTGAAACACTTCTGACGGTCTAGTAAAGCACTGATATTCAGAGTAAAGTAAGGATTCTTTGTCAGAATAATACCTACGTTCATATTTAAGGAGCTGTGCCCTCTGACCTTAAAAGGCCCTGCACACCTACACAGATGTTCTCACTTCACACTCGCTGATTAGACCTCTGCTCAGGTTGATGCAGAGTGGAGCTATGTTGGAATCACATGAAATCACTGGACTCCATGGATTAATAAGGATGATAATGGTGTAATTTGGTAAAAAAGAAAGGTAAATGTGGTGGAGCAAAAGTTTTGTGGCTCCTATTACTATGGTAAAGATGGTTAGATGGCTTTCCTCTTGCCTGAGAATAAACTTTGGAGTCAGAGGTTACATGTCAGGGCTCAGTGTGGCTCTGAGTTTGAGCTGTAGCAAAAGAATAGCACCATAATCAATAAGCAAAATTCAGAAAGTGGAGGATAAAGATGTTACCCATAAAGCTAATAAACACAGCAGCTTTAAAAAGCCAGAGGCTAAGTGAGAGATCAACTAACACCTTTTGCTATGAATATCATTCATATCAAAGTTCATGTTAAATGTTGGCCTGATAAATTCATTTTCATACCTGCGGTGAATTCAGTTTGACACAGAACACAACACACTCAACGTATGACTCAACAAGGTGTTGTATGAAGGATATGTGTAAACTGAAACTTTTCTTTGTTTTTCCACTTAAGGTCAAATACAAACATTTCTTCCCCCTTCGAGCGTGTGTGGAACTAGAAGCATTGGTCTGACATCCTGTCCCAACACTATCAGTTGACTAAACACATGTTTATCTCTGTTTGACTTGCGACCACACACAGCAATAATGTTTTAAAGAAACCTATAATTTCCCTGCTTTATCAAGCACACACATGAAACTTGAATAACCTCTTCCAAACTTCCACATCATAAACAGTGTTGGGAAAGTTACTTGGAAGGTGTAAAACTTTAAACATTACACATTACTCATTGAGCAATACCATTACTTTACTCATTACTCAACAGAAAAAGCAATTGGTTACATTACTCATTACTTTACTTTCGTTACTCAGCTGTGGGTTCTGTAAAAATGGGCCGTTAAACAATTAAAAAGCCTCCACAACCACATTACATCTTCTGGGCTTAACAAGTGAGAGGAGATATTCAGGTTTAACAAGTAGTGATCCAACAGTTTGGAGGTATTTACTGACCATCAAGAGCTATCTTAACATTAACCCCAGTGACTGCATGAAGACCCATCTTCACAGTAAAGTTGCATTTTTCCTCACATTCCCCAACTCCGACCTACACCAGCTGATTCCTGAATGTAGCCTTATCAGCGGCTAATGTTAGCAAACCAGCTAAGAATGTAAATAATATTTTGGAGTTATTTAGAGTCACATCACTCCTCTTTTGGTGGCGGCTAACTGCCTCCAGCGTGGCACTAAGCCGACCAGTCTGTCCAGATCAAACTGATAAGATGGCTAACAAGTCGACCCCCAAGTTGTCGATGTAATAGAGCATTCCTGGGATTAGTAACTGTAATGTAGTTATTGAACGTCAAATTTCATGTTATGTTAAAAAAAATCATGTTACTGAAATGTGTTACTACCCAACACTGTTCATAAACGCTCCATCAATGTATGATCGTCAAGTCATTTTCCTGTCGCTTACATAATTTACTTACTCATCACCAGGTTAACTTTACATAACTCTGCCTACACAGCTCAAGAATGAATACAATGCAAGCACATTAACAGATACAGGAAGCTGTAGGGCCTGTCTCTCTGAGTGTATCTTCACATATACTGTAAATTTTTATTTTGCATGTTGTGCCATCACCAAGTATAATCAGTTTCATAATTGGTCTTTACGGTGATAAATCAGTTTGATAAGAAATGTACTCCTCGTGTCAGGTGAGTGTAGTTTTAAAGATATAGTTTTAGTTTTGTTTTTCTGACGTTGTGGTGAAAACCAGAAATAAACCCCGGTAGAAAATCCCTTCCACATGCAGACCGCACACAAGAAAAAAAAAAAAAAAAAAGAGATTCAATTCATAATTTAAGCCACCAAAAGTCCCTTTAGTTTTCAACTTTCATTCATGAGAGTTCCTTACAAGCTGAAAATCAAGCAAAAAAGCCAACAAAAATCAACAACATGCATCACCAAACTATACTTTGATGTATTTACTGGTTTTCTGGTAGTTGCTTCTCACGCGATATTGTATTTGAACTGGTTTCTGTTGTTGATGATCCACACTTTCCTGTCACAAAAGTTTCAGACTCTTCTATGTTCCTCACTCAATTAAGAATTCAGAATAAATGTTAAAATAAACTACAGAAATAACTTGTTAAAAAAATAATGCTTAAAGAACAGTCTTAGTTTTTGGTTCCCATTAACAAAATGCAACTCTCAGCGTACGAAACTGATTTGACTGTCAAATGTCTTATGTCACCAGGGTAAGAAGAAAACCCTGATGTGTGAGGACTTGTATATTTAGTGACTTTTCTCCTACAAAGCAACAACGATTGAATGTTGACAGTAGCTATAAGCTGCAGGTTTGACTCCACCTAATGACGTTTGAAGTCTTTGTGCTGGAGGCTGAATATAACCTTTGGCTGTGTTTGGATGACAGAAAGCAGGCACAGGATTGATTGTCTCTGTGCCTAAAGTATCTCCAGACATGAGTACTTTCTCTGTCTAAATACTCTATGTGGTATTCTCTTTCATACAGGTGCACAAGTGTGTCTTGGCACAGAATCAGCTGCAACTCTATTTCTATGAATACCTACCCTCCCACCCACACACCTCCCCATCTCCCTGCCTCTCAGTACTTTTCCGTTCAGACAGACTCTTCTGCGAACTGTGTGTTTGTTGCCTGCCTCCTCTCCATCTCCACCCCCTGCAATCTTTGCAATCTTGAGTGTTCACTGACATTGCTGTCTGCCATAAGCGGGTAGTGTTGAACTGAGTGCAACTAGTAACTTTCACTCCAAGTCTACACGTTTGTACACATGCACTTTTACACATGCTATAAAGCTTTAAGAGTTCAGGTTGATGTTAAGTGCCAGTGAAATGTGATCTCGCCATGCTCCAGATACAAACGTATTATCTTTCACAGAGAAGAGAGAGAGAGGAAGACAGAGAGAGGACCAACAGAGAGATCATGGAAAAAAAGAAAAAAAACTGTTTACTATCTCTCTCCTTTCACTTTTCTACAGTCTTAATATGGACAATTTCATTTGTACGGCCCACAGCACTTCAGAGATAAGTTCTCTGGAACAGATGCAGCCTTGAATTAGAACTTTTCTGGGAAATCAAACCAAGACAACTGCAAAGATGAAGCAGTCACCGTAAACATCACATTAATTTCTGCTGTTTCGTGGTTTTTGGAAAGCACTGAACTAACAAGAACATCAACTAGGAAGTGAGTCAGCTCTCAGGGACCAAGGCTGGAATGGCATGAATGAGAAAAGGTAGGGTGACCAGTGAGGAAGTCAGATTAAAAAAAAAAGTCCACGTGGTGAGGACTGCCAGGAAACACCACCATGGAAAAAAACATCGCCGAGAACCAGCAAATTTTAAATTAAAATTGTAAAAAACAAAACAAACAAAAACTTTTCATCTATAGTGACATACATACAAAACCCTTTTGGGTTATGATTCAAAATAAATGACAGTCTCAGCATCCTATACAGTCACTCAAAAATGTCATTCACTTATACATGTCTCCATACAAGCCAATAAAATGGATTTCTAAAGACAGTATTATTTACAGTATATATTATAACTTCATACCAGGATATTATCATTAAAATTTAATTCAAAGCATTGTAATTAGTCCAAGACAATCTGATACCGGTTAATGCATATATACACACACCGTAGTCTGGCCATGGTCTCAGCCTGAGCTACTTCTCTATTCTCAGACCAAGTGCAGTGGAAAATTACAGCTTATCAAAACCATTGATAGAGAGAATACAGAAAACAAAGATAGCAGCTGTTGTCACAGACGAAAAAACCTGCTTTGGCTTCGCAGTAGTGCCCCTCAGGGCTATTTCTAGGATAGGTATGCACCCTCAATTTGCCTGCGCAAACATCACAAACTTGGAAAACACACACACACACACACTCACACACATACACACAAAACGCTTGTGCCTCTGGACTTTTAAAGATGTAGCTAAGCATCTATGCAAAATCAAAGAGATATACATAAAGTAACACCATGAAAACAAAGAAAAATCTTACACAGGAGATGTGAAGTGAGCACATTCAATGGTTGGATACATACCTAGGTTTAACAGTACTTGTCAGTTCTTAGTGATGATGTGAAGAGGGAACAGAGGCTATTCTCACAGGACAGAGAACAAGGCCAGATGATAAATTCAGTCCAGGACGAGAGAGGTTCATGCGACAGTCATCCACAGTGTTGGGGAGTGACAAGAGATGGAGGGCAACACAAAGGAACAACGGGTGATCTTCAGTCTCTTAAATTCAATTAAGAGGGAATTGAAAAAAGGTAAAAGTCTATTTTAAAACTGTTTTTAAAAAGTTTTTAACAAAGTGTTCTGCAGCATAAAGGGAGAGGAGTCAGAGTAGATGTTCAGAGCTCATGAGGCAGGTTCAATGAAGAATAGAACTCTCTAGAATCAGCGCTCAGACTTCCCCTGGTTTTAAACCTCACAGAGTGGGAGGGGTCAGACAGTACACAGAAGAAAGGGAAGCTGCCATTTCTACCGCCTGATTGGTGACTGCATCAGACCTCCTGTCTGCAGCCAATTAGCTGTGTTCAGAATGCAGGGCAGACCAAGCCCCTGTTTTGCTTCAGACCACATGAGGATGACTTTGGCTGTAAGACAGCACTGGCACCTCCATCTGCTCATGATCAGCTCATTAACAACCCCCCCTTTCTCTGTCTAACTCTGCTTCTCTCTACTGAAACATCTCTTGCTTGTTTATCTCATTCTTTCCCCCCTCTTTAACACCCCTTTCTACTATCTTCAATTTGTGTCCTTTTTCTTTATAGAAACATTTAAAAAATCTCTTCTTTATTCCCATGATGACTAAGACGTAATCAGAAATTACTCACTACTCCTCTCTATATCTCACCTACCTGCTGTGTTTCACAATGACTGTACAGCCAGCGTGACAGATGCCACCAGGATCCTCACACGCCCGCAATATGTCGAGAAAAACATCTCCTCCTCCAGGCTGCCCCAGCTTTCTGCCGTGTCTTCACTTTTATTGGTGTGTGCTCATGTGTGTGTGTGGGTGCGCACAACTGCCTCCTTGCCCAGGACTTCCACAAAGCTTTGCTTGTTCTGTCCATATGGTTTAGTGTATCAAGCATTTAGTAAATCACATGGGGAAAGCAGGACAGAAACTACAGGGAGGCAGAAGTTGCAGTGAAAAATAGCCATGAGTTTGGTAGAAAAAGTGCTGTGCTCATCAATTTAAAAGGAATCAACTGTGTATATTTCATATACAGAGATCAAGTCTCCCTTGATCTGAATGCCTATTTCTGCAAAAGAGTCTTTGTATGGTCCATTTGAAGTCATCTCTCAGCATGTCACACGCAGCCTCAAAGCCAAATATTTTCAGACAAATTTCACACATTCTCACACTGGTGGGGAAACACATAACCATTTCACATTCAACAAAACTGACGTGTGAATTTTTGCTTCTTTCTAGTTGCAGAGCAACTAGGATTTGCAAGTTTATTGCGTCAACATTCTCATGCCAACTCATCATTTAGCCGCAAGATTTCAACAGACACAAACATATAATGTACAAACCACCATGACATACATTAAAAGTTGTTAAAATGATAACCGTACTAAGTGACATGAGATCAAAAACCACCATCCTGTTTTTTTTTTTTTTTAAACAGACGATGAAATTAGAAAGAAAAAAGATCCTGACCACTTCTTCTTCATTGAGAAAGAAAAACTTGTCACAATTGAATACCACAGAGAATTTCAATACCGACCGTCAACCTCATCTCCTTTCTGCAACCACCCTCATCTTCCCTCATTTACAATCATATAGCAGCTTGTTTTTCTCGTCTGCCCTCTTTCCTCAGCTTGAATCAACAACGAGACGAGCTGTGCAGGGCTCAGGCAGTGCTGTCCCTTTAAGAGTCCTCTTCCTGTACCAAGAAAAGCTCTGCTTTGAGTGTGTATCTGTGAGTGTGTGCCCATGCACACGCTATACAGTTTGTTAGTTCTCTGCTGTACTGTCTTGCAAGCTTTCAGGCTTCAATGTTCTTTGCTTGTTCTCTGTGTGTCTCTCTTGCTGTTGATTTATTACTTTACATTTATTTCTTTACGTATTTTCTGGCGTGTCTCTTTCCCTTTCTGACTTCAAGCCCTCATACTCACAGACAGAACTGGTTCCCATCGAGTTCCAGATGCGCTCTAGTTAAATGTTCATAAAAAAATGTTGGCTGGGTTTCGTCACCACCCTGCAGTGACAAAGTCGACAACCATGTCTGGAACTTTAATCTATGAGTATGATTTGTAGGGAATATGAGGATGATCAGATGAATGATATAGTGACTCCTATGGCAGTCTCTATAGTAACACAAAGCCCTCCTAGTGGCAACTATGACTTCTTAATAGTAACATAGGTAATCATAATTAAAAATTGCAGAATAACTGAACATCACAATTTGTCACACTACACAGATAGATCTTAGGTTTGGTGACAGAAATGTGATCAAGCTACAACTAAAACACAATGATCAAAGACAAAAGACAACACAAGAGTAAAACTGTGACTCAGGGAACTTAAACTGGAAGTAAAAGGGAGAATTTTGACCAAAATGACGATATAATAAGGCTGATATATTGAAATAGTCTTCTAAAAATATCTGAAAGCACTACAACATGGAGCCTTGGTCAAAACTTGCACATGCCTCTGGAGCTGTGGTGTGTTGGTTGGATGGAAGGTCCAGTATAGTCACTTGGCCCATGGTGGGTTGGAAGTGGAACGGAGAGAAAGTATGACGGAGTGGAGTACTGGAAGTAGACTTGCTTGAATGACACTCAAAGAGCGTGTTTTTATGAAGGGTGATGCCTTCAGAGGGCGTTTGAACAATAGGACTACTCTTTGAGTTAAAAACAGGACTGGCCACTGGTCTCTCATCTGTTAAATGTACACAATGGAGATTTTCATCACTAGGAAGTACAATGGAGAACTGTTTTCTTAGTTGTTAGTATCTTGTGCATGGGCACGCACAAAGGTGACGGAATAAACACTCTTGCAGATGGCTTCACGCTATTCTATTGATCAACAAATACTGGCAGTAATGTACCAAGCAATGCATTAACAAAGGCAAGGAGGAAAAAAGGGTACAAGCAAAGCAAAGCAAAAGCTGACCAAACATGTCTTGCGGTCCCCACATTGCATCTCAGAGAAGGTGCATGTCAGCTATGGTGTAGCTATGGAGAACTAAGTATGTAGCCATGCAGGTACAGCACAACTCTTAAACACAGAAGCTTAACAGTGGTATAGTTTGTTTTAAGAGCAAGATGTCCTTAGGTAGTGAGAGCTGAAATAAAATTCAATTCAGATGCAGCTCCTGCACCAATATATTCATCTTAGCCTGATCAACTGCAAAATCATGGAGGCAGCATTTGAATCGATAAAATCATGATTGTGGGAGGCATCAGTGGCCCTGCATTTAGTCTGCTTTACTCAGTGAGATGTTGAGCAATCACCGTCTGCACATGGCCTCCAAGCTGAGAGGAGGTCTAATCAAACCATATAAATGAAAAACACCTGTGTTGGTATACAGCAACTCTGCATGGGCTTGAAATTATAATAATAGTTATTATAATAATAATTATAATCATAGCAAGTTTATACTATTGTACTTGGACAATGTAAAGTGGAGTTACAACAACTTCCTGTTTAATGCCCCAAACATAGCATTAAACAGGAAACATTGAGTCATAGTCCTATGACTCAATATTGACATGTAGATGTGTTCAGGCCTGGATTCCAATCAAGCATGAGAAATTTGGGGCAGACTGGAAAATGTAAAGTGGAGTTACAATAACTTTCTGTTTAATGCCCTAATGTTTTGGAAAAATTGACTGGCACGCCAAGGATGTTCCATGGAAACTAAAAAGTGTCGCTTGGGTTAAATATCTAGGAGGAGTTTGTTAAAGTACAACACCTGTAAATGGCTTCACTTTGCAAAAAAAATGCAAGTAGATTCAAAATGGCTGACTTCCTGTTGAATTTAGGGTCTGGCGCCAAGAAGCTTTTTTAAAAGTCTAGAGATGTTACATATGCCTATCAAATTTCGTACATCTATGTCAAATGTAAAGGTGGGGGCTTCTTTGTGCAATGACTGATATTCATGAAAATGTATAACCTCCATTAAATGTATTGCAGCATTAAAGATCCACTTGTGTAGCACCACCTACTGACAATGGGAAGTCATCCTCATGTGACAAACATCATCTGATTTACGTGAAATTTAGATGATGTGGTCTACACATGATATACAGCACCATGAGGCATAATTAGTGGGTGCTCTCTGGCACTATATAGTCAACACAGGAAGTGATAGTTATTGACTACATGCAATGTCAAATATTCATGAAAATGTATACCCATGTCAGTTGTCCTCTTGTTAATGTATTGCTGCATTAATATTTCATTTATGTAGAATTGCCTACTTGCAACAGGAAGTGAAGCCTAAATGACAGATAGTTCATCAAATGTATACACAATTTCCAACATGTCATCCCCAGCGCCACGTACTGCACACATAACTGCATGACTGCAGTGCACCCCAATGTCAACAAAGGTGCGAGGGCCCGATCATCACTGCTTGCAGCTTTCATTTTTAAATGGGTTTGTGTTTGCATCTGTTTGGGCTAAGAGTTATGGGGGCTGGGAGACCTGTTAGCATAACAATGGCTTGTTAAAGTTGCAATACATGACATTCAGCTACTAGATGTTGCACTATCGCACCAACATCTCGCCAGTGCAGCCACCAAAACAAAAGAACAGAGAAGCTTGGACAACAACACACACAGAGGGAGTGTGACTTCATTCACTGCTCAGGTCGCCATTACTCCACTATATCTTTACATAGCTAATAGTTATTTGCTGATATCTGGTGAGGCTCAGTGCCATTTATTGAACCTTTAAGTGCAAACAAAAAGGTACAGTCAAATGCTAATGATGTGTTTGGGAATGTGAGAAATAACAGGCAAATTGAGTCAGATCATTTAAAGAAAGTCACCAGACAGTTTTGTCAGTTGTTGAGTTAGGATCTTCTTGTAAATTCGGCAAAAGTAGCCTAGTTACAGTAGATGCCTTCTTAACAGCAGATAAAGTCACCGTTGCGCACACAGTTACTTTTTCACTGTGTATCAGCCTTGAACTGGCAGAAGCTCTGTCCCTCTCACTCAAACAAAATATGCTTACTCTATGTTTTCATGGTTACACCATTCCATCAAATGGAAATATTTTCGATGTCTAGCACATCATTTTAGACACACTTTCCCAAAAAATTAGCCTGAAAGCCTGTTGGTGTTGATGTGCTGAGAATAGATTTCTCAAGTCTGTTTCTTAAGTGATGTCGCTCCGCTGGCACTTCAGTGATTTTATCAACAACAGCAAACTACATCCTTTAAGCTAATGCACATAAATAATGGAATAATGATTAAAATATAAATAAAGTATATTTAATCAAACACTCCCCAGTCAAAAGATGTTTAAATCAGCATAAAAAATACAAAGTTTAAAGTTTGCGGTTAAAGCGGTATAGTAGTCAGCATTGATTTATGAATTAATATGATTGATTCTGACAGTATCTGTTGTCCAAAGCTTCTCCTTCAGGTCATCAAATCTTGCAGCCATCTGGCGGCAGCAGGACACATACTGTATGTTAATTAATCTGCAGCCTCTATACCACACTGCGACTGAAAAATTAAGCCAATGCACAAGTGCCAAAAACTGCAGTTCCTCAAATGGCCACTTGAGGCTGGCTCCAAAAGCGAGTCAATCCCCGTAGACCCCCATGTTAAAATGCTCAACTTTACAGCAGAAATATGTTTTACATGTCTACAGCCTGGCACAAAAACTGTGCGTGACTTCAGTGAAAACTAGGCTTGTCCGTTGAATTCCATTTTTTTTAATATTGTTGTCCTTAACACTTACGGAGGTTACTAAATGTATGTCAATTGTGTGTTATATAAGGGATTATGGCATAAAAAAAACTATGCATTTGACTGTCAGATGAAAAATTTTCAATAATAAGTGTAGGAGATAGGCCCGTAACTTCACAAGAATAGACAATGCAACAGACAGAATATGAGGACTGTGATGTCCACCACCTTTTTTTTTTTTAGCTTAAATAAATTGATTATGACCTGTTAAACACTGAAGTAATTTAAGTTGTAGTGTTTGCATTTAAAGAAGTCTGTGACGGACTGTCAAGGCACTCTCCAAAACCTTGTTAGGCTCTGCTGCTGGGTGTAAGCCCCCTTAATTATAGTCAAATAGAGAGTGAAAATACTCCTGCACACACAGAAATGGACTCTGCATAATTATTTGTCAACGTTTCGGTCTTCTGACCTTTCTCAAAACATTTTGAGACAATGTCTTGAGAAAGGTCAGGAGTCTGAAACATTGTGTGGGAGTATTTTCACTTTCTGCTTAAACTAGATTTTGTTGTTGAGCATTAATGCTTAATGTTTTATCTGTATTGTATGATTTTATCTGTGTTGTATGATTTGGTAAATTGATACTCAGATTTGAATGTGAAATCTAACATTTTCAGTCAGTATTAAGACAAAAGGAGTGCAAATATAAATAGAATTTATTGAAATATGAACTAGAAGTTATCATAGATTAACACTCAAATACATTTTAAATAAAATACAAAAAGATGGACAATACTTAAAAATAAAAAATAAACTCAACATTTGTGATGACAGTCAGGGCTACGTTAAGGCCTAACAAAATAGGTCCTAAAAGCCAAATTCAAAAAGCAGTGACACTGCCAACTGTAAGCAGTTCACTGCATTTGAAGGTGGTTTTTAAGGCTTTTAGCAAATGTTCTTAAAAACATATCATTTCCCTCGTGTGAAATGAACTCCATCTTTCAAAAATAGCCCAGGACGGTCATCTCTAATGTGAGGGACATCTGGCACGCTGAGGTTGCTTTGCATTGTCTGCGTCTCTCCGGGCACCACACCGGACATAGCTGTCACCAATGATCCATACTGTGAATATGAGAGGAAAATAAATAAGGGTAATAAATGCTTTACGTAATGAAAAATATAAAGTCAACTATAAAGGGTGGCTCAGTTTTTTATGTTGACAATAGAATTATGTCACATCTGTAGGATAAAATGGAACAAGTGCGCAACACCTCGAAATATAGATGACAGTCCCTGAATATATTTTTTTGTCCTTTGAAGACAGACAGTTTCATATCAGCTGTCTAAAGTCAAGTAGCCAAGACTGGTATGTTCAGTTTATGCTGTGTGTAGCAGACGTGGTCGAGCCATGACCTCAACAAGGTGATGTACTGAAAGAAATGAACATCTTGTAACAAATACAAAAGTGCATTACTTTCTCAACAATCATATCTAGATAATAATCTCGCACAGCACTGTCGATAGCAGTGCACACAAGTTTCAGTCCCCTGCTGACTTCTATCAGTGTCAAAACCATAAATATGTGCACTGTTTGCAATAGCGGTGTGGGAACTATAATCTTTAATGTAAGCCATTATGCACACTGAGAATCGATCTGCAGATTTTTGAATTTGCCACAAAATTACCACAGTTATATATTTAAAAAGCTCTGAAGCATTTTAAACTTGTGTAGTATAATCTCAATAACATAAATCATTATTTCAAGTTTTGTTTTATAGTTTCAGGTTAACTTACCTCAAGTAACATAAGCTGCGACGGTAATGGTACCAACTGGGAGCAAGAAGACCACAGAGTTAGCCACATAGCCTAGCTTTGTTAGCCAAGCTTGTTTGCCTTAGCTAGCTTGACAGCTTCGAGCTAGGTGGGCATGTTTCAGGAACCAGGCTTCATTTAGCCCGCCTCAGCTTCAACTCTGAGGCGGGCTCCTCATTTTGGATTAGCCGGGAGTTAGGTGGAGTCAGGCACTGCCAAGATGTTGATGGCTGGGGCTTCCCACTTTAAGCTTCAAAACTGCTTTTCAGAAACCAATGGGTGACGTCATGGTGGCTACATCCATATTTTTTACAGTCTATGCTCTATACACTTCAGACTGGTCGGTTAGAATTTGACATTCTGCCTGTTATGTGGGAGACCACGGATTACCCAAGCTCTTTAATCCTGTGTGTCATGAAACTTCGTTGTTGGCAGTTTTTCAGCAGTTCATATTTTATTGTTGAAATGCCTTACAGTGCTAATACTCTTGCATCACATTTTGCAATATAATGGGATAATTTACAACATGAACACATAGAATTAAGACGAAAAAGCATTACATTGATGCAATCATATAAACAAAGTATTTTTTAAATGATTTATGTCTTTAATATATTGTTAAAAAAACAGCAACACGTTATTGCTGCAGCAAATGGCTTGCCCAATCTGTCTTTCACTTCACACCCACACACACATACACACACTGTTCATAAGTCTTGTTGTGTGTGGAAAACATGAGAAACAACTTTTGCTAAATGGAAAGTTGGATGAGCCCTGCAAACCTGACATCTCCTTCATGGAAAAGCAGAACATATAACCCACCAGTCTGATATGAGTAGGAAGTGTGTGTGGTTATTTTGTAGCAGCCTGGTGTCATCAACAGCACTGTGCTCTGGTGCAGCACTTATCAGAGGCTACAGATTTACCAACCTATCAGTCCTGCTGCCTTCAGATGTTTCAGAGATTTAATGAACTGAAGGAGAAGCTTTTCATACAGTACCAAGCAGCTGTGGACAACAGATATTGTAAGAATCACCCACATTCATTTATAGATCAATGCAGATTGATTTACTAACTTTCATGCTTTAATCACATTAAACATTATTTTCTGTGCCAATTTCGTTTGGAGAGCGTTTAACTGCAATAATTTATATTTTAAGCATTCATTCGTTATTGCAGAACCTCTACAGCAAGTATTTAGTTTGAAACACATACACCTGATAAACTAGCCTACTGTATCAGTAGTCTATGTGACACTCACAAAAACAAAGGGTATTTATGAGTTAAATAATTCATATACAACTAAGTTTTTTTCTGCTTGTCTTAAAGGAGAACAAAAACAAATTTATGACCACCACATAAGTACTGTTCAGATTATCCATTTTATGTGCTGTTATGATCTTTTATGGGGTGCTACACTATTTTTCATTACTGTTGCTGGTGTTCTGTTGATATGTGCTCTGTATTGTATTGACAGCTCTGTTGTCGCGCCCAAAAATCTATGCAAACTTGCTGTCAGGCATGCTGTCGAGACTTTGGCTGATGGTGAACAGTATCTTAAAAATAATCTTTTCATTGCGCTTTTTGATCTGTAAGCATGTAAATATTTGCATGTACATACTGGCTTTGCTGCAGAATGTAGAAGTTAGATGATAATGGCGTGCAGCGTGTTATCTTTAAACAAATGTAGCTAGCTTATTATAATGTGCATATGTCATAACGAGCAAGCGATTATCAAAGTTTTTAGTGTAGACTGATTCATATGACAATATTAAAGAACTAAGAAAGACTACTTCGACTGCTCTCCCCTTTATTTAAGAATTCCGTGACATGCTGTCATTGGGTAAGTCTACCTATTGATTCCATGTAAGTCTATATTTATAAAAATTTGAATTTTTCTCAGGTGGGCTTACTTGGTACAGTGTGAAAAGAAGCACACTGCTTGAGCCAATTTGACATGAGAATAACTTAAGTTAAGCCCACTTCAGTGTGAATGACTTAAGTTGATTGTTCACAGAATTTTCTTTGTATTGTTTTACCTTACTGACATAATGAGCACATATATTTGTCTGCCAGTGTTATCATAAAAGTCAATTTGATGCTATTGACTACTTTTAAGATGGCAGCATCAAAAGTAAACATCAGCTAATGTGCGCCTTTATCTTTTATTTTCAGTAAGAAAGATGACATCAAAAAGAAAAAAATACAGTACATGTCCACCAAAATGTTTACCAAAAAGTTATTTTCTTGTTATAATGAGATATGTATCATATTATAACAATACTAAATACATGTGTTATCCCTTGTCTGTATAGCTATGGAGAAAAGGTGGCAAGAAACATTTGACTTCCTCTCTCTGAGAACATACCCATCTGGGTATAAATCCTAGAAATGAAACCTTAGGAGGTATGCTTCCAAAGTCACACTAAAAGGTGAGTATCTAAATACATTCAAATGTAGCTAGCATTTTGGTAAGATAGCTCTTTAATGATTACAGTTCTTTAATGAATGTTCACTGCAGAAGGAGAGGTCTTCTTTGGAAGCAGAAGAGCCATTAAATCCAAAGAGGATGCAAGAAAGCTCTTCAAGGAATTTCACTCCTCTCCAATTGTGGGATATTCGGGCATCCTGAAAACACACACTGCAATGTGCTCCAGATTTTACTGGCTTGGCATATCCATTGATATTAAAAAATGGGTTTGTGTTTGAGTTATTTTTGAGTTTCGTGTTTTTGGGTTTTATTAACAGCTAGTTTATTAAAGGTCTTGGAATGTGATAAATGCCAGAAAGTTGGAAAACCACTGACTGCTGCACAGTATATAAAGGTAAATGTGTACAGTAGTATCCTGATATTATACAACAGCTATTAATAAAGAAGTATTGAAAATGTAAAAGGAAATATATTTGTTGTACCTTGATAGGTGTCTGCTGCTGGGAGCTCATTGGCATTGATCTGACAAGACCTCTCTCAAAAACTGTGAATGGCTTCCAGTATATTCTAACAGCCACAGATTACTTTTCAAAACAGGTTGTGGCTTTCCCATTAAAGACAAAGTCAGCAGCTGAAGTTGGACACCATATCTGCCCTATTATTTATAGACATGGTTGTCCCAAAAGAGTCCTCTCTGATGAGGGAAGAATTTGTAAACGAAGAATGTGTATTTTCTAAATACCATTGTAGTAAATACAATTCAGGAATGATTCCTTTCCTTTTTTTTACTGTAACTGTTTTTTGTCTCAGTTCAACAACATCCTTTGTAATATTTCGGGTATTGAAAGAAGTGTCACAGCTGACTATCATCCCAAACCAATGGCCTGGATGAGAAAAAATGACAATATAAAGCAGCAAGATTTTTTCAAGCTGTAGCAGAGCTTTGTGACAGGCTTGTCTCATTAAATTACTTTTAACATTCCACTCTCGTTCCTGGGAAAGGAACTGTGGATAACCATGGATAATTGATATTATCCACATATTCAATCTATTACTATTTATTCACTATTGATATGTATTTCATTTGATTAATATCAATATGTTATGCAGCGCATGGTTGGGGCAAGAAATTTGGAACTATTTCTGAGAGAGGCTTAATTTTGTTTGTTTATCTTGCGTTTCTTATTTTACATCTTAGAGCTCTCACAAAATTGGTTAATGAGAAGCAGAACAACTGGGATGTCTTCTTGGATGCTATGTTGTTTTCATTAAGATCAAAGGTCCACACCACCACAAAACACTCCCCTTTTCTTCTGATGTGTGGGACGGAGGCAGTTTTCCCCTCTGAGGTTCCTGTTGACATGCCGGTCAGTTTGTTTCTGGAGTCCTTTAAAAAATTATCATAATGGCTTGTGGCAAGATGAGTACATTTTCTTCACCAGTCAAAGCTACAGCACAGTATATAGTACAATTAATTTACAGATCTCTCTTTTTTTTTGCTTAGTTGCTGTATCCAACATAAATTGCACATAAAAGTTATTTTGTTAATTAACCATTTAACTGTTAAGTTAGCTGCCACAACAATGTTTCAAGATAGTGTGAAAATTTCTAGAAATTTATTCTAGGATTCTATATTTTTAATCATTTTAATCTGGTTAATTATTGGTAATATTATTTGAATATGTCCTATGTGATTGGACTATAAGAAATATTTTGTAACAGCACAAAATGACTCATCGATATAAATTCAAATGACAGTGTGTAAATCCTTGATACTGCCTATGGCTTTATTCTGAACAGCACTCTGTAACCAACAGCTAGCTATTTAAGAACTCAGAGCTCCTTTAGGTTTACATTCTCAGACCCTGTGACCCAGTTTTAAATATTTAATACAAGTGAGCCATGCATGTTCAAGTATTTCAAGGACTTTTACATGTAAATGAACATCCGTTACATTCAAGCCCTTGCCAAACAAGTTCACACAATACTGATTAATAAATCTCTAAATCTCTCTGTATTTCACAGTATACAGAGTTTTTAAATCTGTTGTCTGGTATGACATGTCCATACTGGTGCACTGGTAGTGATGCGTTTAACATCAACCAGCAAGGATTTGTTTCCCCTCAGATTTGCTGGGGAAATTATGTCATGTTCGGTATCCTGACCCATCCTGATGGGTGCTTGGCCCCCGGGTATCTTTGTTGGACTGCAAGGCATACTGTGTATGCATGGCTAAATGCTGTTGTAATTTTCGCTGTAGGACTGTTAACATGTCACTTTATTAAGTTGTCACTTTATCACATTGTTTGTTTTGAAGCCTCGGGCTTGGCATTTTGACCGTTGCCATCTTGGATTTTTGGAACAAGAAGTGATAAAAAAAGTGACCATATGTGTACAAGAGGGTGGAGCTGAGCCTCATGTTAGCTGCTAGCCTGGGCTTTAAACCATTAAAACAAAATGTACTTACTTGAAAAACTGAAAATTTAAACTCCTTAGAGGGTCTTTTAGTTCAACCAAACGCTGAACAAGACTTTTTTAGGTGACCAAAACGTTACAATTAACTTCAATGAACTGAAAACACACTGAAATACATTAGTAACGTTGTCGCTGTGCTAGCGACTTCTCCATCACAACTCAGCCATGCCCTAAAGCATACCCTGCTTTATCGTCAAATTTCAATTAAATGGGACCATGATTTACAAAATGAACATCATACTGTATTGAAACTAGTGATTGAGACAATAAACTCATTAGAAAAGTGTTTACTGAGGTAATAAATCAAGTGAGAACTAGGGTCATTTTCCCATAGACTTCCATACAAACTGACTTCTTTTTGGAGCACTGTAGGTTTAACAAAACCTAAGGGACAACAGAAATGATTGAGGCTATCAGCCCTGTCAGGCGGAGGCAGGCTCATAACGAGACTGAGTTCCCCCGGTGAAACAGAGAGAGGTGCGAGAAATTTCTCCACTTGATCTTGTGACAGAAAAGCCCGAGAAGAAACAGAATTTATTTTGAGACCAAATACTCTATATTCTGCATGGGGAACAAAATGCTCTTGGCATGATTGACACTGGAGCCCAAGACGGAAACATGTTATAACCAAAGCTTGTGGTATATGTTTCCTCTAACCAAGACAGTGTCGTACTGTGTGTGTTTGTACACTTTCTGTGAATGACCCATTTACCTTAAAGCTGACGCCTTTCTTGAAGGTACACAAACTCACATCCTCAGATTCAGCTCTCTGTAAGAAAAAGTAAGAATACAATACAATAAGAATACATTGAGAAGTCAGAGCAAAGGGATCAGGATGCTTGAAACAAACTAGGTTGTAAGACATATTGTCCGACCATGTCTTAAGGCAAAAATGTTTAACCCTGGTTCACTCAAAGCTCATGTGAAAAACATGACATGAAAGCCTCCTCCTGGCTGCATTTCACTACCTTGGTGATCTCTTTCTGAGAACTCTGTCTTCTGTGTGTCTTTGTAATCTTGACGCAGTGAACTGTAAAAACAGGGATAAGGACACATGCTTGTTTAAAGTATTTCCTTGAAGGCATTTATGGCGTTATGAACAATGGTTGTATATATGAAAAGAGACAAACAAGTAGTTGTGGTATGAATGAAAAAAGAAAACTTGAGAGAGAAGTTCAAGCATTCTCACCTAATGTCGGCGTGACGTGGGTGTGCTTGTTGGAGAGTTACATAAGCTGCCAGAGGCAGCGCCCCAGGACTCTGTTTGATGATCTGACAAGCAAAAGTTTGAAACATACTGAGAATGCAGGGCTCCAGTGTCATCAGAATTTGAAAAATGTCACAACAATTAACATTAATCTTTGTTTCAATCTATATATTCTAGTTTAAAACACAACTAACACAACTCACTCTTCTTCTTGTCCTTGGGGTAATATAGTGTCGGTTTTTGTCTGACACACATCAAATGTCAGCATTGCCTTTCACCTTGAGATGTTCACATCTCAAGCACTGAACCTAAACAACTGTCTACAGTATCCTAGCATCCATATTAAATCATTACACTAGAATGAACTTATCAGCAACACACTCCATGTCATCTCTGATATCATGCTATCTGGGTCACTCAGCCCTCAACTGACAAACGAATCACCAATTTTCAAACTTGTTTCCACATATTAGTAATGGAGGTAGAACATCTATAATGCCCACAATACTTGCCGATGTTGTCTTGCTGCAGACAGCTGTAGCCATAGATACAAAGCACTAGAAGCCATGTGTCATACTGACTTGACATTCCAGGATGGAACCATAAGGCAGCCATTTTACCTGGGTCCAGTTTTAAACTTTTAAACCTATGGTGAAAGAGGCTTATGTTGTATTTATAATCCTTGTATTTTTCTACCAATACACAAATACTATTTTTTATTCAAAGTAATAATTAAGAAAACTGGGCCTGTCTAGACTGAACCAAAAAAACAAAGATTCTTGTAGAATTTTGATTATTATAGCTCTAAGAGAACAAAATGCTTTTAATCATGAAGATAATCTCATTATTGTGCATTTATATTGCACACAATGATTTTATTTATCAATTTTGCCTGAATTTAGAAATCCTAAATAAATTTCAGTATTATGGCCTATATTGGCAGGCAATTAGAACCAGAAACACAAGAGGGAATCACAGTTACTGTAATATATTAATATATTTATTAATATCATAAATAGTACATAAGGAAAGATATCTTTCTTTTTTTCTCTCTCTCTCTCTCTCTCTCTCTCTCTCTTTCACACACACACACACACACACACACACACACACACACACACACACACACACACACACACACACACACCAGCTCACTGGCAAATACTTCTATTTTGCTTTTTTTTTGGTCAACTGGCATGGGGTTTGTTTTTTGCTTTGTTATTATTTTTGTTGATAAAGCAAGTTTTGCCTTCAGCAAAACTCCTGATAGACTCATCGAAATTGTCTTTTATTCTTATCACAAGGTATGGACATTAAATTTAAGATGATAATGCAGAGAAATCGCAGGAATTTTGCAAAATTGCAAGGTTGACCTGAACTGATGAAGTACAAATCTCCCTCTTCTGACTGGATTACTTTACCTGATCAGGACATGGATTATTTTTTATTTGCTTTACTAAATGGAAAATCATGTAAACGAACAAGGTAAACTGACAACAAGTGATGTTAATATATGATGACTGATTGCAGGATTCAAGGCAGCTAATTTTGGGTTAGCTAGAAGTGGTGAACATGTAACATTAAATGTGACCCCTCGGCCTTGAATAACAATATGTTGGCTGATTGTGTGGTTGGTTAGTGATCAATGTTGCTAACCTTACTGTGACTAACCTTACTGTTGTGTTGACTTGCCTGGGCTTCACTTTTTGTGTAGAATGTAATGTAGCCGGCTTGCTGGATTTGTCTTGAGATATTATGAAATATGATTTAGGAGTGAGGACAAACACTTCTTGTAGTTAACATGTATGTTTACACTTGATTGACAGCTGCTTAGCGGTCAAATGTTAGGGTAATATTAATAACTTTGTTATAAGATTACTAAACGTTACCTTTGATCTCTAAGTTAGCGTAGCTAACCTTAAAACAATGTTTGCTGGATACAATTTATCTGTTTAGCTAACAGATCAATGCTGTTAAGAGCTAGCAGTCAGCAATAACTTTGACTTATAACTCAGCTGGTCTGTTACTTGGTGACTTAACATTAGCTAACGGTAGTGAGTTCACAAAATTTTTGTCGTTTTAGTTGACCCCTATGTAAAAAAAAAAAATCTCTCATCACTGTATATTGACGTGTGGAAAGTGATGCCAGCCTCCCTGGTCTCTTTGGTCCTTATGGTGAAGCAGTTTGATGCTACACAGCCAGTAATAATTGCTGCCAATATCCCAAGATTTATGACATTATGTCACATCTAGTGTTCTACATCTATGGCTGTGGCAGCCTAGTTTACTATCTATGTACTACTATATAAAATCATCATGAACATTGGAAGAACTACGGGGGGAACTACAGAAGAATCTGACTGTATTCTTTCCTCTCTCCACCTGAGGACTTCACAGCAGTTCTGTCTGCTATCAGAGCTATGAGAGTCGAACAACTTTCCCATATAAACACACAGGACACTATGGATTACTTCTCATTTAATATGATGTTGTCAAAGTTGAAGCAAGCCTACTGTAGCTGGCCAAGCAGCTTGCTTGGCGGCCTGCCCTGCAGCCACAGAAGATAAAAGACAGTCCTGGCTCTGTCTGTGACTGCTTGGCAAGCGGATTTGATTGGTATTATGTGTGCTAAGCTGTCCAACAATTCACCACTGAGTGGTAGTTTTTGTTAGATTCTGCTGTCAAAGCCAGTGCAGAGAGTGAGTGAGCTTGAAATTCTCCTCAAAGATAAACAAATCAGTTATTGCCAACAGGAAGAAAAAACCCAGTTGACCACTGGCAGGCAGTGTAATTATATGTCATTTGCAACCCAAGGCTGGCATAGCAGCTAATGGTAGTCAGAAAACAGGGCTATGTAGGCCAAATGTCAAGATCCCTGATAATGAGGCTGCCTGAGCAAAAAGGCTGTGAGGAGAAACAAACATGAAACAAATTGATCAATTTTATATAACCTTTTGTAAAGAAATTATGCTGATCAGTCGTTGAAATGCATATAAATAGACACAGTGTCTCTGGACAGGAGAATTGGAGGAGTTTTGAAAAGGGAGGCTTATTGGACCAGCATCTTGGGCTTCATATCACCTGACTGTATGGGTGACGAATTCAGTCTCACTCTGCACTGTCTACAGATAAGCAATCTGAGCTGCACATGCCACTGGGCTGGGTGCAGAGTCAATGCCAAAAGTCCAACTTTAATACAGAATGTCACCACACAAGGTCGGGTTTGCAGTGAATGGGGTTAAAGTTCGAATTCAAGTTTGGTTGTGAACGCAGCAGCAAGGTGTAAAATCCACGCTGTGCATAACACCCAAGGTAGTGAGGTTCAGTGTCATGTCTCTCTTGATTGGAAAACATTAGTTCAACCTGGCACAAAGTTGTGTTTGTTGTGAATTTATTGATTTGGTATTGGTATTGCCTTCCAGTTCGACACTCATGACTTGGCTCCCTGAAAATGATCAAATTGCATGATTACTTCACTTATTTTCATTACTTTTTTACAGGAAAAAGTATAAATGCCAACATTGTCCATGTAGATATGGAATACTGACAGTTTTGGATTCAATTCAACTGAGAGACTTTTTCTTCTTTCTTTCTCATAGATTACTTATGTGTGGTCTATTGTCTATCTTTGATCTGTGAGCGCTGTTGAGGTGCCACAACATGCCTGACAATAAATGAAGTGAACTAATTTTGGCTTCAGCGTTCCATATTTTGCAGCCACTCCTTGACTTTAAAAAAACATGCTGTGTTTTGCAACATTACATGCTGTGGCCCACATTTCAAGTTGCAAAGCTTATTGTGTTTGTACAGCTTTATCTGCTGAGCACAAACTCTCCCTTTCAGTAGCTCAGACCAATGACCAGGTAAACAACTCACTTTCCAAACTGGTTTTAGAGCTTACACTTAAGAGCCTTACACTGTTGAGGTGTGTAGTCTGCTTTAATGGACCACATAGACCACAAGCACAGACTGGTGTTTAATCCCAATTACTGACCAATATGAGACAGTGTATGTGCTAAATGACACCAAATATACTGTTTGTCCACTCTTAGTAAATGTAGTCTGTTTATCACACACACACACACACACACACACACACACACACACACACACACACACACACACACACACTTTACCACACCCTCGACAACCTCTTGTAAACCACACATGCAGAAGTACATTTCCATTTGTCCAGCCCTCCCAGCAACAAAAGCTGAGCAACGATAGGCAAACACGTCTAACATGAATGCTAATAACAGATCATATACAAAGACAAATATCTTGTACAGACAGATGCTTTCATACCTGAAATGAGCTCAGGAAGATTTTTCCAAATAATGTCTTTGCTACAGCATGTTACTAAGTATACTGTAGAAACAGAGTTTGCCATGATGTTTATTTGTGCTGGAACATTGACTGTAGATTTGGAACAGTACATATTGCAATTGTAGGATCAATTGCTTCATCTAGTCAAGTTTATGTGTATAAATCAATATCACATACATAACCCAGTGAGCTTTACACTAACAGGTCCAGACTCATCCCAAGTTCTCTAAGATGACAAGGAATCCCTTAGGGTATACAGGGAAATGGAACAACCTCATGAGGAAGAGGATTTGAAAAGAAAAGGATCCTCCCTCCTTAGAGTGTCAAAATAGTTTCTTTTAGGTTTTTCTGAAATATTGAATGTTATTTGTCATTTATTTACTTGCCAATGACATTAGTTGTAATTAACTTGTGTAGAAGCAAAGTTGTCTGTCATTCAAACCCATCCATGCCAACTAAACTCACTTTGGTGTGACTGGTAGAGAACTAAAATCAGAAGGAGGATTAAAGGAGTTGAGGGAATTTTTTTTAACCTAATCTGATATGAGAAGAAAAAATTGTTATTGTCCTAAATTTCTTAACTTTTCCTCTGTACCTTCTCCCATTTCGTCCACCGCCTGACGAAAGCCACTTGTTAATCTTTGGCCAACGGATGTCTGAAATCAGAACTTTGGGCACACATTGTGCCAGAACAGCTAATTGGTTGATCAAAGCTTGAGTTGTTTGGATGACCGAGAGGAAGTTCTTCATTCCAGTTAAGACCTGCCTGGCACTCGTGTGGACAGGAACTCGAGGGAGACCAGATAAGACAAAGCATTCCAACATGTTATTGTAAGTAACTTTACAAATAAACATGCATTATTGAGTGGATTATGAAGCACTCTGTGCCCACAATGCACAAAACAAAGGCAGAAACTCGTACTTGCCCTTCAGATGGTGAAATCTGCATTTTTATTTATTTATTATTTTTATGATAATATGCACTTTTTTCATTGTTGTTTTCCATTCTTGTTTTTGTTAAATATCTGCACTGAATGAGTTATTGAGTAATAGTGAATGAAATGATTCACTTGTCTGTTAATGACGTTTGCCAGGGTATTATTCAATAGATGCTGCAAGTAAATTGGTGAAGTAATGCTCTGTGTATGTCATGGCTTTAAAGGTAACTTAATGCTAAGTATTTTGACCATATTTAGATTTGAACATTTCAGTCTACCTCTCTCAAGAATTTCAAATATAAGCTTAGGACCTGTCTGATGAACCAAACTTAACCATTTGAACTGATCATATCTGATTATAATTGGCCTTTCTCTCCCTCTCTGTCGTAAGGAGTTGACTTAACACAAGTTTGCTTCAGTAAGCATGTGCACACGCTCCTATGTGCGCACGCACACTCACTTGCACACACACAAACACACTCTTATACATTACACCAAATCACACACACCCTCATTACGTTATTTTATCTGTTTTGTTTCTTTTCTTGGTTTGTGCTGCCTACTTTATGTTTGCTTTTGATTCTGTGGTTGCTTGTTTGTTTATTTTTGTAGATCACATGACTTTTGTATCTGTTTATAATGTGTAATGAGGAGAGATTACTCCCATAAGCCTCTAGGGGTTTTCTAAATCTCATGTGCACAATTTGTTTCTTCTCTTTTGTTGTGTTGTTGTGTTTTTACGGTGCAAATAAATAAATTAAAAAACAAAACAAAACAAAAAATGTGACACAAAGGCTAACATTTAGAATTTATTTTTTTCCCAGTCTGAACATACAGTCATTTTTTATACATACACGGACACACAAAAAAGAGACAGATACTTAAATAAAGCAGCTAAAAGGTTTTTTTTCCTGCAATTTAAAAAGAAGGCGTAGGCTGAAGCTGCAGCTTATAATGCTGACTCTTATAACATGTTATGTGTAATCTCAAAAGGTAACTTCAAACAACAAAACAAAACAATCAAAAACTAAACAATCAAAACAAACAAAAACAAAACAATCAGGACAAAACAAACAAAACAAATCAATAATAACTTACATATGTCTGTTTAAACTTACTAAAAGTTTAACATGTTTTCTGTTCCTCACTACAGCTGTTCCATAAATTAACGCCTTTGATTGTAATACAATATTTTACATTAGTCCTCACTAATTGTTTTTTTGAACACACAAATACCTCTAAAGACATGTTGACTTTCTCTCATTTGAAACAACTTTTGGATACTTTCAGGTTCTGATTGATTTTTAACTTTGTACATAATTTGAACCATTTTAAAGTCGACCAAATCCTTTAATTTTAGAGCCTTTAATTTAATAAAGACTGGGTTTGTTGGTTCTTTATAAGTGGTTTTGTTTACAATTCTTATGGCTCTCTTTTGAAGGATGAAGACTGGATTAGTGTTTGTTTTATATGTATTTTCCCACACTTCCACACAGTAAGCTGGATATGGGACTATGAAGGAACAGTATAAAGTATACAACGAGCTTGATTCAGAAGATCTTTAACTTTATATAGTATTGCAACAGTTATAACCTTATAATGACAGCAACAGTATCTGTTAGAAGTGAAAATACACTGAACCACCTGGCTTACTCTACCATGCATGAGAGAGAGAGAGAGAGCTCACAGTGGAGTGTTTTTCCATGACGTCTCTGGTGTGTGAGTGTGTTTCCTCTGTCACACAGAGTACATGTACTTCTGTTCAGAGACCTGCCTGTAGCAACTTCTAACACTTTGGAAGGGATACATAAAATCAAAACTGCAAATGGTACTAGTGAGGTGATTGTGAAACGTTGTTCTTTGTCCAAGTTTAACCTTAGAGAGCATGTTTATCGATACGTAGGATTTGAAACAAATGAACAAACAGTATGCCCAGAAACTGATGAGGAACATTGTAAATTTTGCCACATTAGTTGGGACAAGTCTCGAATCGGAGCGTTTTCGTCTGTGTCATCAAACCACAGGGGATATGAGCAATTGTACACCTTAAAGCACATACGAGAACAATGATGCAAAACAGTCGTGACACGCTTGTCGTGACGATGTGGAAGTTGCGCAACATCATTAGCGGTGATAAAGAGGAAACACTGTACTTAAATGCCATGTCAAGTCAGATTGTGGTGTATTAAAACACTGTAGGAATATATTTCTAAAGCGAGGTGTTATCAGTAATAATACTTCATAAATATTTCCATTGTTGCAAAATTCTAAAAGCCACCTTTCAGCCACCTCGGCCCCTGCCTGAAGAGAGCTTAAAACATGAGAGACATCAGAGCCAAGAGGGAGATTCTTCACCTCACATACCAACTGCCACCTGTGAGGATTCACCTTCTTCAACCCCTCAAACTCCACTCAGGTCACCCTTCTCACCACCCCCTCCTCCCCCCTCCTCAAGTAAGAGCTGGTTATTGCTGGGACCAAACCACTCCCAGGACAAGCCATAGCCCAGTGTGCCGGTAGCTTTCTCTATGCCTGTGCTTGATAGGTAATAGAAAAAGAATTGTGCACTCTAATCAAGTATCAAATCTGACTAATTTCTGAGAAAACAGGATGTACTCGACTGATTCTGCAAATTTATCAAATCTAACATCCTTATCTTGTCAGCCACAGCCTGTTGCTTTGGCCGGCAATTCACTTTAAATCAATGATTTCCTTATGAAGAGCAATCATGATCTCATGTTTTTAAGTGAAACTTAAGATAACTAAGATAACAGCAGTGCAGTAGTTCTTACTGAGTCAGCACCCTCCCAACTTCAGTTTGATGAGTGAAACTAAAGTGCATAAGAGAGGAGGTAAAATTGCCATTTTGTTTAATGATTCCCTTCAATGCAGATGAAATTTTGCATCTTTTGAATATGTGGCTGTTCAGTTGAATTTCCCTTCTTGAGCTATATCCTTTAACATCTACAGGCCACTTAAATACTGCCCTAACTTTTGTGATGACTTTGCTGAGCTGTCTACAGTCTTGACTTTGACGGTAGTTATTGTGGGTAATTTTAACATCCATGTGGACCACCCTCAGGACAGCAGCATTAAAGAACTGTGTTGTGTTTTTGATAACTGTGGACTGACTCAGCATGTGACAGAGCCCACACACATCAAGGTGCACACTCTGGACTTAATCTTCTCTAAGAGTCTGAACATTTCTAAGGCTGTGGTGACTAATGTTGCTCTTTCTGATCATTCCTGTGTTTTCTTTGAGAGTGCTATCTCTGTGCACACAAATGCTCAATCAGAGGTAATCACAAAATCAATGAAAACACCAGTGAAATATTTATTCATGCTTTCTCTTCCACACCTGCCCTCTCTTGGGTCTCAGTTAAAGAGCTTGTAGATAATTTCAGTTCCAAAGTTACAAATGCTAATGATCCCATTGCACCCACTAAGGTAAAGGTGGTCTCTGGTAAGAAAAGATCTCCATTGTGAAATGCTACTCTAGTAAAAACTGTAGAAAAAGAGAGTGTTGAAAAGCTGAACGCAGGTGGCGAAAAACAAATCTCCAGGTTTTGTTATGACATGTAGTCGCTGAAGTTTTGTCCACTAAGTCATGTAATCAATTTGACTCTTGAATTTGATTTCTTCCCACAGGCCCTGAAAACTGCCGTGATCAAGCCACTCTTAAAAAAGAACAATCTAGACACTTCACTAATGAACAATTATAGGCCCATATCAAACCTCCTGTTTTTAAGTAAAATCAATGAAAATCCAATCAGGATTTTGACCACAGCACTGAGACTCTTGCAAATGTCTTGAATGACATCCACTTTAACACAGACAGTGTCAGAATTTCAGTCTTAGTATTATTGGATCTCAGTGCTGCATTCTACACGGTTGACCACAACATATTATTAGACCGACTGGAAAACTGGGTGTGACAGTACTAAATTGGTTTGAATCCTACTTAAAGGACAGGGTCTACCTTGTGTCTATAGGTAACTACACATCTAAGCATACAAAAATGACACGTGGAGATCCCCAAGGCTCCATTCTGGTGCCTTTTCTGTTCAACATCTACATACTCCCACTTGCTCAGACTATAGAAAACAGCAAATATCTTGCTATAATTATGTAGACACACAAATTTACATAACTATATCACTGGGACTTTGATCACATACAAGCATTGAGTAAGTGCACTGAACAAACCAATGCTTAGGCAAGGCAAAATTTCCTTCAGTTAAAAATAAAACTGAAATAATTGTTTTTGGAGCGAAGGAAGAACAATTAAAAGTCAGTTACCACAACTCAATAAAGTTGTCAAAAACCAGGTTACTTAGGAATTGAACTCCAATGCAGACGGCAGATAGAGTTAAAGGTAGAGTCAGTGATTCTAATCCAATTCACTTTTTGTCAAATTCAGCAAATATCTCCTCATGGTCTGCTAGCTGTCTATTCTGTGTGTGCGCTGAAAAAAAATCTGGTGTTCATACACAGCACTGGCTCTGTAAATGGGCATGTAAACACAGTGGCTTGGAGCGAGCCACACAACTCTACCTCAGCCAATCAGCAACATCTGGTGTTCCTGCTCATGCACAGGGCAGGAGGAAGTCATCAGAGCAGCTGTCTTTGTGAGGAGATGATAGTCTCCCGTCTCAACACCTGTTGAATGGTGGGGGAGGGCTGGTGAACTGGAGAGAGAGAGGCTGTGGCCACATAGAATGTGTTTCTCACAGTACAGATACACTTCCATTTTATTGAATGTATCAATCCACACTGAATCTGAGACAGTCTCATGGGGAACCCCCTTATTGAAGCGTAATCTGAGCAGGCAGCTGTTTAAATCACACAAATATCCTGCTGTATATGTTTTCCACTTATTAACTATGTCAATGAATCAATAAAAACAAACACTGTCGATTTCTTCCTGTGGAGCCGACACGAAAACTATTTTGGTTCAGTAAATTTCTACTGTCAGCCAGCCTGGTGAAGGCAGTTCATCTGGCCACTGTCCTCTCAGATCTCCAGGAGCTGCAGCTGACAGACGGCTGCTTCTGTGGACAGAGACACTGAATGCAGGTCAGGTGAGAAGTGGGGAGGTGGAGCGTGTGGACTGACTGTTGTACTCACAAGACAATTTTTTTTCCTGCCCATAATAATGAGTGAGAGGAACAGAGGTGACTCTACAGTTGATGCATTGCATCCGCCATATTTCTCTTTCAGTCATTGCCTTGGCAATGCCAAGAATTGGGGGGGGGGCGGAGCTTCTTAAGGAGCACAAAAGGAGGGCTGTATTTATTTGGATGTTCAGTCCAAATATAAGCAATCTTTCTCCAGGATGACTGACTCTACCTTTATAAGGAGTTTTCAAGGACAAGGTCTTTCAACAGCTGTCAACAAGTAGGCCAGTCAGATCAAGCAGACACGCATAGTAGAAGTGGAAGATAGGCAGAATGTTGGCAGAGGATAGAAGCACAAACAGGTTCTGACAGAGAGGCAGAGACAGGTTTCAACAGAAAGACATGACAGGCTACAAGACTGCATCTGACAGATGAAGGGAACTGGCCTGCAGGGTATCTGTGGAATGTACAACTAGTGCTGTGCAAAGATTTTCAGCACTTTAGATGTTTAGATTCTTATCCATTATGTAACACCATCAGGGAGGTATCTGATGGGTCCCAAATTTATTCTGCAGCATGACAACGACCCAACACATCCAGCCAGAGTCGTAAAGAACTATCTCCAACATCTCCATCAACAAAAAGAACAAAGAGTCCTGCCACAGATGGTTTGGCCCCCACAGAGCCCGGATCTCAACATCATGGAGTCATTCCGGGATTACATGAAGAGACAGAAGCAACTGAGATGCCTAAATCCACAGCCACAACTGTGGCAACATCTCCAAGATGCTTGGAACAACCTATCTGCCCAGTACCTTGAAAAACTGCGTGCAAGTTTTCTGAGGACAACGTCTGCTGTTTTCAAGGCAAAGCATGAACACACCAGATGTTGATTTCATTTGAGTTTTTTGAATGAAGATTATATTACAAATTATACTGTTTAATGTCCGGGTAGAGAAAACTGGCAGCATGAAAAAAAAGATGGTTTGTTTGTTTTTTTAGCCTTGCTAGCAGCATAGCTGTAGGGAGTGCAATGTCAGTCTTTCTGTTAGTTAGTCCACCACTTTGGTCCAGACTGAAATATATCAAACAACTGTTAAATGGATTGCCATGAAATTTGGTAGACATTTTGAGTCATCAGAGGATGAATCCTAATGACGTTGGTGAACATCTGACGTTTCCTTTCGTGCCATCATCAAGTCAAAGTTTTAATTTGTTCAATACGTTGGTTCATGACCAAATAATAACATTCCCAACATCCTAAGCTGTATTTAGACTGTACACACACATGTCAAAGTGTCTAGTGGGGTTAAGTAGGTCAGTAGTCTACATTTCTCTCTTGTTAGAGGGACACCCTGTACCTTAGCAAGTTGTAATAATTCTGTTGACTTCTGTAAAGCAATACAAAATAAGCTCATTTTAACTGTCAGACTACAGGATAACTTGCATTTGTGTGTTTGGCTATGCCACAACTCAGATTGGGTTTGTGGTATTATTTGCACAGGGCTATTGCAAGGGACAACATTACATTGTACAAGTGATCATGATATTGTTTTTCCCCCCCAGAATTTAGTTAGGAACACACTATTTAGCTGGAGCCATGATTTACTTATTTCTCAAATGTATTACATAAGACATGTATTACATGTCTTCAGTGGCTTTAAATATGCCTCCCATCAAAGGCTTAGTCATCAAAAACTTGAGAACTATTTCTGTTTCTGAACCAAGGGCCACAGCCTTGGTTACATGCTTGGTTTTAGGATCTTTTGACACCACTCTCACCACAAAGGAACATGTGTGTCAAGGGTTCATGTTTATATTTATGATGCTGGCCTATAAAGTCTTCCTGTTCTAAAATAGATTGACCCATATGTTGGCTTAGAGGCCTTTTTAGGCCCTATACAACCTCATCCATCTGTGCCAGAGGCATATGGTGACAACCTCATGCTGACAAAAGGTCAACTCTAGACAAGTCATTAAGTAGATGACTGTCTCTTTGCAGGTTAGACAAAATATTTGGCTTATTTACTACACTAATGAGGAATGTCCGTAGTGATTTGTACTGCAGGTAAAAAGAGTCATCATTTACATACCGACCTAATTTGCAGAACCTGTTTTAAATCACAGGTCAACTGTGACACAAGACCAGTTGCTTTTGAAGAGGTAAGATTAACTGCCCTTTAAAGCTTATGTTACACTAATGTAGTGCAATTTTAGCTCACTGGCATGATTTTTTTTTTAATCTGAAAATGATTGCGTAACTCTGAGAAGAATGTTCAACTCTTATCAGTCTCTCTGGTGCGTAGGGGAAAGCCTTCTCAAGGGCAAGTTATGAGAGGTAGTTTCTGTATCATAGTCACAATAGACATCGATATCCGTCTTAATGTAGAAGAGAGTAGCATAGATTTAAAAGGTCAACAACCAAAATTTCCTAATACAAACACAGGTCAAATCCAGCTTTATTCTATGCACATTCATTACTTACTAAACTACAGCTAAAAACAGCACAAATTAAACTTAACAATAAAAGCAAGTACAAAATTTGTGAAGGTGTAACTTGGGGGAATTAGACTTATTTATTTAGATCATACATACATTGTTACATAAGGATAAGCAATACAATAGATGTAATGCTTGTGGGCATCTAGCTAAAGCTAATTTGAAGCCCCTGTCCCTGGTAAGGCTCTTAAATCTACAGTAGGTTTAAAACAGCCACACAAAAATGTGTACATGTGTATGTGCATGTGTCTGTGTGTTTATTGTACATGACTGTGTATACATTTGAATACACTGTAGATGTGACAGCATATCTATGAGAGTAATAACATACAGTATGGAACAATGTATAGATGTGACAAGTGAATTCAATTTTATTTTATTTATTTCAGTGTTCACGTTTTTGTTGTTGTTTAAGCCTTTGTGTCACTTGTGTAGTGAAAACCTTATATTCTTATTATATCTGGGGCAAGAAAACTTCAATTACTGTTTTTATGAATGGTAAATGGTAAATGGACTGTGCCTTTCTAGTCTTCCAACAGCTCAGAGCGCTTTTACACTGCAAGCCACATTCACTCATTCACACACACATTCATACGCTGATGGCACAGCCATTAGGAGCAATAGGGGGTTCAGAATCTTGCCCAAGGGCACTCTGACATGCAAACTGGAGGAGCCAGGAATCGAACTGCCGATCTTCCAATTAGTGGACAACCCACTCTACTTTTTTTACAGGTTTTCTCTTGGCCATCAAATTATATTTTTGAATAATTAGCCAATGGTGTCCTTTCATTGGTCTCTAATCCATCATCTTAACGGTTTGTTTGTAAAGTGACATTAGGCTTGATTACTGGTTGGGAGGCCTGGCACCAGATAATCACACAGTAGGATATATGTGATTAAAATCATGGCATGCATATATATATACATTTGAGGTGTTTTGAGAGAGATACATGGTCTTATAAAACAAAAAGTTTAAATTGGTTTAGATAGTCTTGGACAATTTCCTAATATATGCATCAAATTTAAGTTGAAAGTCCCAAATGACACCAAGGTACTTCCTCAATTTTCTTTGGGCGAATATTGACCATAAATCTATCCAACACTTTTCTCTTAAATGAAAAGCACATTGAGAACGTTACAAAGCAGCTACTGGGAGACACAGACTAGGTGCCTATTAAGAGTTCTGCAACCTGCTGAGGAGTTTCTGCTGTTACATAAATGATTGTGTTATTTGCATAAATGTGACACCCACATAAGCAGAAGAGCAAAGGACCCAATATTGAGCTTTGTGGTACACCCAATTGGCAATTTGGAAATTGTGATTTCACACAGTTAATTTTAACACAACACTGTCTACACTCCAAGTATAATGTAAGCCAGGTATTGTACACGAGGGGCAATTTGCAGAGGGACGCAGGGTAGTACAATTAACAAGTAACACAATACAGGAAAAAGTTAAAAATACATAAAAATAAGCTGCATACATTTTGATACTAGTATAATCCTAATAATAGTACAATAAAAGTATAATGTAGTATACAAAGTATATGTATTGATGGGTAGCTGTATAATATATTGGTATAATTACATTACATCCATGCCCAAAAAAGCTTAGCTTTGGTATGACAGCGATGGACAGTAATGTTTGGTGTTCAGTCATGGTCTGGCATTGTCCAGGTGAAATACATAGAGGGCACAACTAGATAATAAAAAACATTAAATAGATAATTCATGTGCAGACATACATTTTGATTTTGTGGCTGCAGCTTTAAGTTTTTCTTTGTTTATACTGTAGTTTGGTTAGTTGTGGCTTTCCCTTGTATTGGAATATAGCAGTTTGAAGGCACAGACCAGACAGTCAGTATTAGCAAGAGCAACTACACACAGAGCAGCCATGTGCATGTCATATTCTTTGTATATGTTGTTGTGGTTTGGAGCTTGAATTGCTATGTTAGTCATACCATATGTTGCTCACTCATTAACTTTTTAAAAGTATGATATCTTTGTTTTGATTTCTACTGATTTTTGAGATGAATGTATTTGTTTATTAGGATCGTTTTAAGCTCAAAGCCATTCTCCTAGCTACACAACAGACAGAGGCACACACACAACATATATCCCCTTTTCACCACGCAATGACTTTTTCATATAACTTGTGTCAAAGAAACAAACAAATATGTACAATATACATATGCACTGAAAGAAAAGGTTAAGAATGTGAAATACCTCATTAGCAACTATTAGCAGTTTGTTAGTAGGTCAGAATAAGACAACTATAACTCGCAATTTCTATACACAATTATTAAGATCATATAAAATGTAGGCTAGCAACAAAAGGAAAAACAAAGGGTTACAATCCATTCTGCAACATTGGCTGTAATGCAACTCCATGTCTGTTTTCATCACATTCTGTCTCACTTTCAGCTTCCTCGTTGAGGTTCTGTGTGACATTCACTGGTGATACAGTAACATTACGTTTCACTTTGAAAAGGTCCCACCTCTCAGGCAACAGGCCATGGTTGAACATGAACAAAGCCAGTGAGGAAAAAACTAAGATGGTTACCAAAGTGCAGAACATGGAGACTGTCCTGACAGGGGATTTTTGGATATAGATGCCATCTTCCAGTGTGCAACCAGGAAGATGAAGAACAACAGGGAGACCTACAGCATTTTCTCCCAACAAAATCCTTACAGTCAGCCCTGTGATGTAACCCACTGTGGCACCATAGCCATTTGTCACTTTAAAGAAGAGCAAAGAGACCAAATGGGGGAATATAAGAGTGTAGGAAACATCTGCTCCAAGAATCCAGAGGACCAGGGTGCTGTTGGTGTAGAATGTTATGGATGTCCCAACCAGACCCACCACCACCACTGTGACTCGAATCACCCATTGCATTTCATAGTCTGATGCCTAGGGACATGGAGCCATACAAATGGAGACACTTTATTATTCATTAATTTACCTATGCTTTTTTAAAAAGATCTGTTTTCTTTAGTTTTTTTCTTTGATACCAAATGGAAATTGACAGGGAAACCACTGAATTGGCCCATGAGCCCCCATCATGAACATCTTGTACTCCTTACCTGTTTACGTAGGATGTTTTTGTAGATGTTTGAAGAGAAAACAGAGGTTGCAGACAACAGGGCAGAGTCAATGGATGACATGACTGCAGCGGCCACAGCTCCGATTCCAATGATTGAGATGTAAGACGGAGTGAGGTATTGTAGGGTCAGGGGCAGGACCAAACTCTGTTCACCACGCATATATGGAGCTGGAGAACCATAGAGAGTCAGGTTCCAGTCTGGACAAGAGAAATAACAGGTTAGCACAGCACTCATACAGAAACCTGGGCTCTATTCTTCAGTGAAGGAGGATGAGTGATCAGATAGTTTATGCTAAATACTACATACATTCTGTAGTCCCAGAATCATCCCCATTTATTTACCTGTTTGAAGCACTGATCTGATCAACGGTACATTCATCACCACTGCACTTCAGCAAATAGGCTAATCCTTACCAGACAGGTATTTGTCATAACCCTCCATTATCAATGGAAAAGAAAAAACACTGTACAGACTTTCAAGTACTTTCCTTTTATTCAAAGATTATGCTATAGGTTAATATATTTTTCACTGTAAACAGGTGCCTGTTGGAGAGTGGGAGTGAACGAAATTAAAAAGCACCATGGAGCTGAGGGGATAACTCTCTGCAGGTTCATCACTGAGCAACTCCCTTCATGTCAGAAATAGACATTTGATTGATTGTGGAGTTTTTGACCTTTAGCACAGCTATGGAGCAGTTTTTTTTATGAGTGGGTCCCTGTTTTCCTTGGCTGACATGATACACAGCCCTGCCAATGGTTTCACACTATTCCAATAATCTACATGTGGCAGATATGTGCCAAGATTCATAGCATTGGGCCACCAAAGGCAGGGAAAAAGAACCCTGCAAGCTAGTGAACATGGATGTACACAATGCAGGTTTAAAACTTTTAAGAAACATTTGCAAATGCTTTATGAGGAAGCAAATGCATTCAGCACATTTGTTAGATAAACATAGTGTGTTATGGTGAGCAACACTGAACTGAATAACTGTTGTTTGTTAACCATTCAACAAACAATATTATCTATTTTTCCTTAAAGCATAATCTGTAATAGATGACTATTTAGGAAGTATCAAGTACAAAAGTATTAAAATGTGAGTGTTATTAGCAGGGCTGATTACTGGTGTGACAAGGAACTCTGTTTATCACAGAGTTGTCAAGAAATAAGCACTGAGTATTCTATAGTAAATCAGCAAAACAGAAAGGCCAGAAATGAGTGCTATCTTGTCAAATGAGAGTTTGGCACCAACACAGCAACATGAATCTGTGTTTGTATTGCTAGGGGAAGCCCCAAGGGGATGAAATGTCTTACCTTCCGCACTGCTTAAAATAAGCCTTTGTCACATTAACTCTTGGTAATGTACAGAGGGCACATGTAGGCTTAGGAAGGCAACTAGCCAAGAAGAGCAGTTTCTCTGACATATTGCAAAACAGCTGACAATTAGGCCAAAGAACACCAATTGCTCCCGTCCATGATCTTTATTAAAGATCTGTCACCTATAACATAATTCCCACCTGTGGAAGCGGCAACAGCTCCAACCAAGACAGGGGGAATTCCCAGTATGGCAATGACAATTGCAGCAGCAAAGCAGGTCAACTGAGCTGTTACTGATGAGGAGGCAGACAGCGTCCTCTGGTGGAAGGTCTGAAATGAAACACTACCGAGACCCTAGAAAAAAGGGCAGAAGGGGAGGAGGAAGATGCATAATGATGACAAGAAAAGATGAGAATATACAGATACTTCTCGGTCAGACTGAAGGACATTTTCTGTGAATAAGATCAGGGAGAAACAAGATCATACAAACTGAAATATTTGTTCTCAGTACACTTTATCCTATTTAAGGGCAAAAGGCAGGACAACACTCTAGAAAGGTCCCACACTGGAAATCAAAACTCTCCAGTTCACCCTACTGTCTTTGAAACAGATAAAGTAGATTAACCACAGGGGAACAGAGAAACTTAGGGCTGACATTCAGACCACAGATCCTCTAACCACTGAACCACTCTGTTGACCTTTACCTTACAACAGTTTTTTAAAATGCTATATACAGTGCCAGTCAAATGTTTGGACACACCTTGTGTGTCTAACTGTGTCAAACAAAACATTTTAGTGTATTAAAAAATGACTGAAACTTCTTTGTCTTTGTTTCTGAAACATCTTTGTCTACTGACTTTAGCCTGTTTTGATGGTGTTCACAGACAGCTAATGTCTGTTTACTGTGTTTCTGTGTATTTAGGGCCTATTTTAACCACACAAGCACAACAACAAGTGCACAGTGTTAGTTCTTGGGCTCAGGGATTATGTGGGTGTCTCCAAGTGCACTATTTTGGTTCTTGCATGCGCAGCAGCACGGAGCAAAAGGGCTGGGTGAAGTGGAAAAGTGTTCAGCAGGTGTGGTGATTAATAAATACACTCTCTCTCCGAGCTATGAAACAGCTGAGCCAATCATAATGAAGCATGACAACATCAGTTCAGACAGGCAGATAGAGGGGGTTAGAGTTTGTACATTGACAGTAGAAATAAATTATTTAAAAATGTGGTGAAGCCGTTTATATGATCGCATCAATCTACTGCTATTTCAACCACTTCATCATCTTCATCTTCAATTCTACTCTAATTATTCATTTAGTAATTGATGTTACACAACAGTCTTTGCACCATAATTAATTTCAAGAATAAAATGTGAAACGTTACTTTTGCTTTAAAAAAGTTGTAACGGAGGCTATGATGTACAGGATTAACTAGAAGAGTGCATTCAGTAGATTTCAGATCTCTGCCAGGTGTGTCTGGGGGCATGTATAGTCTCAGTTTTCTTTAAGAGGCATAGAATAGTGTAATGGTATTGTAACCAAGTGTCCTCCTGGGTTCGCCTAACTGTATAAACTTAATAAGGTAACAATAAACCAGATGATAAGTCCAAACTTCTCAATTTAAACATTGTTATTTATTTAGAACATTTTGTTGTAACACACCACACAAAATAAAACCCCTCCCTACCTCCTTCTAAATATAATGATCAAACTGTCAGCAGATTGATGTGCCAAAAACAGACGTGGTTCAGGGACATCTATTGTGCCACAGTACCAGAGTATCAAAATATCAACTTTTGCTTTGCGCAACCTCCCACCTGTATCTGCAAACTGGGATATTGCTACTTGCACTGGTTGTTGTGCTGCCATGAAAATAGGGCCCTCAGTCTCTTGTCCACCAACAGACCAAAACAAGTTACATGTTCACCAATACTTAATTAGTTCATTTACTGTGTGTAGTGTACCTGCAATGTAAGTAAGAGGCAACATAATTCAACTGCTGACCTGTCCTCTCGTCATTCTCCAGTCACCAGTTCTTCTCATCAGCCAAGACTGCTGAAATTCCCCTATTTCCTAATCAGCCCCCACCATACAGTATAGTATTTTAGCCAGCTAAATCTGCCAGATCATCAATGTCCACCAAGGTTTCTAGTCTCAGTCCAGTTCTGTCTGCCTACATCTGCCTGCATGACCGCTTGCCTGCTTTTGATCTTTCCGTTTGTCTGTTTGGACTGTCTTCATGCTGCCAACTGCAAGCTTGCCAATTAAATAAGACTGTCTCACTTTCTGCACCTGCCCATGTTCAGCTATTAGAATTACCACTGCTACAGCATGTACTTTAGTGGTTGGACATGAGTCCCAGTGAGCTGAAACAATTTTAACTGACGGAATTCAAATTCCTTTGCATCTATTGCCTAGATATTAATAGCATCCCTTTCCTTTTTTTTTGTTTGAAGTCAGTGGTACGTCTTGCCTCACAAAAGTCAAAGCATATGTTAATGAGTACATTTATAGTACATGCACACATTTTAACTGTAGTGATAAAAGATGCTGATTCTCAATTTATTTACTTTTGGAGCATTTGAAATGTTTCTGAACTTCAAAAATAGTCAGCTGTTGACTTTGTATTTCATTAGTTTGAATACAACAATGCACTGGCTCTGTGTAATGATGTCCTGCACGTACGTACATAGATGATTAGAAACAAGTTTTTTTTGTTTAAATGGCCAAAGAAGCTAGCTGGGGAATAGGGTTTCTAAAAAATGCATGTAATGCAACACTGCAAGTGCAGTGTTGGTCAGTCTGAGCTTATGGATGTAACTGGGAAAAATATAACATGTCTATGAGATTATCTTGTATGTGAATGAAATCTGCTGAGACATATTAAACTCACCAGCATTAAAAAGTCATCAATCCACTTCCAGATGTTGTCCCGCTCCAGAGTGCCAACCCAGGGTTCTTGGAATGTATGGTTAAAAGCAGTCTGGGCAATGTTTGTAGAACTGGGGTTGAGCAGAAGGAAGGGGATACACAACCACTGCAAACAGATAATGAGATCATCAGACTGAAGGCCTTAGCACAGGAAGTCGGTTTGTCAGATGGTAAAATATAAACATCACCTCATGTTAAATCTATTGTATTTCCACATCAAACTCAAAATTGCTGTTTGTCATAGGTCGTGGTCCAGAACAGTCCTGTTTTTTGTGTTTTTTCCCCTTTCCAATGAAAAGTTCAAAAGGGGTGAATTTAAAAGATTTGCTCTCTCTTGAGAAGTTTTCTGAGGACCAAGTTCCCCCGAGGTGATGTGCAGTTTACCTGCCAACTGCTGACATGATTAACTGGGTTGTGGTGACTTTTTAAAGATTTTTTGGGATTTTGCTGTCAACAGTCAACAGTAGAAACAGACAGGTAACATGGAAAGAAATCAAGAGGGACTAACATGCATCACAGGCTCCCTGTTGGAATCGAACCAGGAACGTTGCAACTACATGATATGTGCCTTAGACCACCAGGTCACAAGGATGTCCTAGGACTGCAGTAATTGTTTTGGTTGCTTCGAATGTGTGCTTTCAGTAATATTACTAATATATCAAACTCCTGACATCATCAAGTTTATCTCGATGCCATTCAGCAGCTTCAGTATCAGCTTGTGAAATTTTACCAGTCCTTGACTGTTTTTTCTCTTCAGAACTGAGAGAATCAACACTGCTTGAGAACCACATTTTGTTTTGGAAAATTTGGACTTTGTGTCCAAACCACTGTTGTGACCTTCACACCACACAACAGTCACTGAACTACAACAAATGAAGAAACAAGCTTATTTATTAGTGACTGTACTCTCTCTAACCCTGTGAGCAAAAACTGCTCCTAGTACTTAAGAAACAACATACCTCAAAAACAGCGTTTGAGACATTGTGAGATTTGATCCCATTACTTGAAATTAAAAATTCTCATGCCCTTTCTGTAGAACTACTATTAAGATATAATACATGCTGGGTGGTGGAGCTTTACACTAGATGTCAATATACACATCTACAGATATGGTATGTCTTTATAATAAGCACATGTTGCAGTAGAAGGTATAGTCATTTACCAGACTGAGGAATACTAGAGAGAGCTGGATGATGTCAGTGTAGGCCACTGAATAAAGGCCTCCTAACAAAGTGTAGATGATGGCTACAGCTGACGAGATCCAAGCAGAATAGGAGTAAGGCAAGTCCAATATCACACTCATCGTTGCTCCTGTTAGACAAACCAACAAACTCATTTAAATGCTTTAATTGAATCTGCTGAAGGAAATTGTGTTTTTATTTGGTAAGCATGTATGTTTACCCAAGCCAAGCAGAGTGCAGGACACCCACAGCACATCCACCAGCAGAGCAGGCAGTACCAGAGCACCACTCAGTACTTTGCCATACTTAACCTGGAATGGGTCCATCATGGTGATATATTTCTTGTCCCTCATTGGCTTAGCGAAGAAAAGACCACCTTGTGCAGTGGATGAGAAATTAACAAATATGTTATGCAAAGTTGTGGAAAATGGGACGTTTATGGATAATGTATTAAAAGCTGTACTTTGTGTTCTATAGTCTACACCATGTCCTTGAGTTGTTTGACGTTATGGGCACAGTGGACTGTAAGTTGCTGATATCCAGTACACCAAGTTCACCAAAACAAATTCCTCAATGTTTACAGTGTTCTACATTTAACTGTAGCTGTTTAATAAAACAATCTGGATTGCCCTAAGAGATAAAACGTAAATGACATTAAGAAAATGAAGACCAAATGAGCCACACTGAGACATGTGTATGTCTGTGTGTGAGTGTATCAGAAGAGCTGAAAAACTGTGACAAGCTGGGTTAAAAAATTCATACAAAAAATTGTTGAAGTCAGAACATTTTGTTGCATAAATGTGATCTGGCATAACCTCATATTAACATGAAAATAAAAGCCATCGAGTTGTGTCTGCTGTAAAAAACATTTGAAATGTATGTGTTATTGAATGTCTACATTTCTCTATACTTAGGCCTGCTGTCTTTTGTGTGTATGACTTGTCTTACCTATGATGAAGGACACTGAGTACTGTATGGGCATAAGAGCCCATATTAAACCCATTTTAGGAGAGGACACTGCCTCAGCCACACCCAGGATAAAACCACCTCCAACCCATGTAGCTGCAGAACAATGATACACACACACACACACACACACACACACACACACATACATACACACAAAGTCATGTGAAATTTCATGTTCCTTTGAAGCCTATATTCTTACAGATATTCCATACTCATCAATAAATATGCCTATACAAATTAATAAACTGCATAAAACTGCAAGATCAATGTAAGGGCAAAATCTTCATTCATACATTGGAAGGGGCTATTGTGCATATTCTGTTTGTTTTTCACAGTTTCAGATGAATGCATTTCAATGATCCTCCATTGTTTTGTAGATTGCTTTTATTTCTTAGATTCTGATTTAGGTTTATGTTTACATGCAACAAGACAACAAGTTGGCAGTGAATCAGTAAGAGTCACTGCCACCAGCAATGGGAATGAAACAGGCTACTGGCTTAAACTAGACAGTTCCTGTGATGTTGAAGATGTTTTTCTTAGTCGTTATTACATTCAACCAATACAATTTTGATACTGTCAATGAAATGTCAGGATTTTGCTCTACCACATGATGTTGGTATTTAAGTTGGTCTACCCATGGCAGTTAAAAATGCAACATGTGTTACAGTACTTTTCCAGACAAGCTGGAATGAAAGCGATGATGTAACCAAATTTGGCCTTGAAAACTTGTTATTTTGCAGCAGCCTGGTACTGCATATGCAAAACTGAACCAAGGTTACCACAGTGAATCCATCAACAACATGTGCATTCTGTCCATAAAGCCTGTGCAACTGTCGCAAGCAACCATAGATTGATTTCATACACACCACACAGCCACCAGCAATGAAAACAGCCACAGCCACGGTGCATCTGTTCCTTCAATCACGAAATAAGAGCCCATGTCTTTAGTAACATGTAATCCAACTGATCTGCCCTCTCATCCAGTACATCATTTGGTCCAGAGGAAATAAACAATATCAAAAGGATATCCATTACTGAATTGCAATCATCTATAAAGATGCAGCTAGGATAATCTTCTTCTTAAATGAGGAAGACTGCTTTGGATATTATCTCCAATAGAAATACATGATACAATTTCTGCCTGTCTTAGCATGCACTCAAATGATCCTGGATTGACATCAAGTCAGCTAATATGAGCCGAGAAATCTGTGCATGCTGACATGATCTAATTATCTCACTATCTACATAAAATATAAGTATGTTGTTATTTTGAGAAAATTTACTTTTGTTTTCCTGTTGTGACTTTTCTCAAGATAATTAAGCTTTTAGCACAAGAAAACAACTTTGATACCCTGTAATAATGAGATGATCTTCAGATAAAAAACAAACAAACAAAATAACTACAGTATAATACCAACAGCTGATATAACTACTAGACTGTTTATGATCATATAACCTATTATCAGCTGGGCTAAGGTGAGTTTCTGAGCCAAACTGAACAACTTACCAGTCATGGTGAAAATCCCAACCACCAAGTTGATATTTCTGTCTCCGAGAAGCACCACTTCAGTCCTGTTTCCATGGCTCTTCCTCTCAGCCTTCCTGGACTTTCGGGCGGCAAACACCCCTGTTGCCAGAATAAGGGTGTAGAACAGCACCACCGCAACCACACCAGGGATGTTCAAAGCCATGGCGTCCAACTACTATGGAGCGCAACGCTAGGCAGATGGGCTGAATGAATAACAAATACAAATACTGCAAGAACAAAGGTCACAAACATAGAAACGCACTTGAAAACCATGATGTAAGCACTCTTGAGTTCACCTGAGGTGCCAATGTTGCTGGTATATTCTGAAAGTTTAATTTGACCTGCCAAGGTTGTCAAGGATGAGGCAAAGTTCACTTGTCCAAAACCAACTGGTTATTACTACACTACACGCATACCAGGAATCTCACCACAATCACTCATACTTTAAATAATATCATATGTTTTAATGACAACTGCTTTTTATTTACAGAAATATTTCTATTCTCTATATTTATGTTTCTGCTCAAACTTTTTTAATTACTTTTTGTCCAGACCCTGTTAAGCACTCCTGATTTTGCTGTTACTCTACTAAATTTTACTAAATCTATATATTCAGAGGGCATAGAGATAACAGTTTGAAAACATTTGTATTAGTGAAGATGAATGCTAATGGGTCACAGACGAAAAGACAATGACACAGTATGTTGACATAAAGCCTGCATGCAGTGGAAAAGCTGTATCTTTTATACAACAGGTGAATCAGGGACAGTGAACAGGGTCTCACAACACTAAATCATCACCACCTGAAAGATAGTTAAGTTATACATCTTTGGGGTTTGGGTTTGGATTTTTCAATATTTTCTTATGTTAAATAGACCAAACAATACATCTGTTAAAAGAGAAAATAATCAGCAGATTAGTAAATAATGAAAATAATTGTTTAATTGCTCTACATGCTGGGTAAAGCTAAAACCCCACAAAGTCAAACCACCACCACGGGTCACCAAAAGTACCACTAAAGCACAAACTAGACTGAACTACATTGACTTTCATTAAAAGTCACACATGATACTGTAAAATACTAGCAACTTCATGTAAAATATTACTTTTTCAACCCTTGAAAAAGCCCTCATCTTTTAAGGCCTAAACTTGATTTTGTTCAATGATAGCTAAATTAATGAGTTTCTAATGTCAAATTAATCTGCATTAACTATAGTCAGCAGTGATGCTGTCATTGTGTTTGTGTTATTAATGTCAGACATTAAAGTAACGCCTAATGTACGATTTTATGTCCAGTGAGCATACATATTTAACTGGAAACAATGACCTACCGCCGTTTTAAAGTGTGAAATATGACGTGAAGTTAACTTAGCTGTTATGCAGGTCCACAATAGCTAGCTAAATAGCAGTGTGTACATCAGGCTAATAAAATGCAACTTTAAAGCAATGAGACGACGCTGAAGTTAGCTTCAGATTGGTTGAGGGAAAAGTTAAGGGAAACATTACCAATGATATCTAGCAGCTGATTCTTTGTTTTTTCGCCACTTACACTTGTAAAAAAGTGTTAAGACATCGTAGCAAAAAGCCATGACACTTCAAACCCACTTTCAGATTTATAAAACCTTTATTTTATTTATAAATACAGAAAAAAATACATTTTAAAACAGCGTTAAGACTTTTTGCTACCACGTCTAACAATTTTCACAAGTGCAAGTGGTGAAGAAACGAAGAATCAGCCACTAAACATCATTATTTATGTTTCCCTTAACTTTCCCCTTAACCTTGAATCGGAAGCTAACTTCAGCGTCGTAACGTCGAGGAGCTCTCTCTTAAATTCAGTCAGGTAAGTCCAGTTACATCACTTTGACTCACCTTACTTCCACTTTTGTCTGCTACTCTTCTGGTAGTTTTAACATGTTTTCATGTTAACATTCTCACAAGGAATAACCACAAGTCCTGGTTTTATAGTGTATGGTTTTTATCAAGAAACCGTTATAAGTTCCGCATCAGACCCAGATGCGCGTGGGCGTCTCTCCTCACGCGCCCAGTGTCAGCTGGTCATATTAGCAGGAGACTCACAGAAATTTATTTCTTTAAAATGATCAATTGTTTGGTGGAGAAAGCCATTGCAAATGTGGATAAAATAACTACATATGCATGTTTATTACACCAGCTTTGCTTGGTGCATTACTTTATTTATTTACTTTAATCAAATCACTGCATGACCGAGCCGGGATACTCAGCTTCTAGTGGTCTTCAATGGTAAATTTATCCTCCGCTAGGGTGTCAGACTTGAGGGCTCTTAGGAAACAAAAGGGAACTGACCTATCTTGATTAACTGCTGAAAGGTGTAGCCAATATTTTATTGAAAAAACAAACAACTGGGGCCTCTTTCACGTTGCCCTAATCCTCTTCCGTGCCCCAACAACCAAGACACCAAAAAGAAACTCTCCAAAATTACTCAGTTGTTTTGTAGTCAGTTAATTGTTCAGTTACATTTTCCATTTTTTAAATTATAAACTCCTGCCACGTTGCAAAAAACACTAAATTCCCCACCCCAAAAAAACCACGGACATCAGTGTTCTCAGTGGTGGCTACCTCATTTTGCCTTGTGAACCATTTGGTTCCCAGTGTGTCCTGTGGCAGGATATCGGTGCTGTAGACACACCTAAAAACACACTTTGTACACGGATGCACATTAATGTTTTTAACAACTTGTACAATTAATTTCTTACAAACAAAATACTACTAAACAAAAGCTTGATATGTGGTGCTCACCTAAACTTGCATGGTTTCTTTATTTTCCTCATGTGAAGATTACTCTAGCCTTAAAGGTCCCTGAGCAAGTAAGTGATCAATATTTCCCTCTGATAAGATTAATAACATTTTACATGTTTAAGAGTTTTGTTGTCTGAAATACTGTTGCATGTTAACAGCATCTTCCTACAGTATCTTAGCAACACATGGTTGCTACCTCAGAGTGCATCACTTATTTGTATGAGGATTAATAGATTTGGTGGATTCATATTGAAAATGTTAACAACTACTTACTTCTACATGATCAATATTGAAGTCAATTAATGCTATTTTAATTTTACTGGGACATTAAGAACTCTTCCCATCCCTGTATTATTGGTAAAAGGACATGTTCCAAACCATCATGTAGTATCTTGTGTACTGTGAAACAGAGCTTTCAGTGTGAGGTATGGTATGAGGTACTGTTTTATATACAAATACAATACAGCACTGTTATGTCAATCACTTATTTATTCATATTGAGAAAATGACAATGGTAAGAATATGACTCATTAGAGAAAATACTCTCACCCTGTTGCTCACACAACTTCTTTGGCTTTGCTGATTTTCACTTTGATTATTTTCTTTGGTATTTGTAAGTAAAACACTCATTTGTCACAAATGGCATGAAAAAGAAGGAGTAGTTTAGAGAGTACTAAAGGCAACTCATTTACATACTAAATACCACAGACTTTCTGAGGAAAACATCTACATCTATACTACAGGTATATACTGTATAAACACAACAATATTCACAAGTGTTGACCAAGAATCAAAGACTAACACTTACAAGGAACCTGAATAAAAAATATCAGAGTTTTATGTTTTGGTCTTACAAAGAAAAGCCTTAGATGACAAAACAAGGCATCATATGATCTCATATGACCTTCCAAATATTCTTTAGAAAACACACTTACTGCACTTTATATTTGCTTGAACCCAAGGTACAGAATGTAAACATCTCAAAAATGTTCCTCTAAAATCAAAACATCTTTCTTTCTAACCCGACCTGAGCTGAACTACCTTCACACATGATATCATACAGCGCCTTACTCTCACCTGGCTCAGGCATGTTTGAAAATTAAAGCAAACACTGCATGCCTGAACAGATTGTTCATTAACCCTTTCATGCATAGTGGTCACTACAGTGGACAGCTATTCAAAAGCCATTTTCTTATATATGCATGGGTTTTGATGGTATAGTTGCACATCAGCCACCACAGTGGACTCTAGTGTGTCATCTCATACACTGCCATTCATTGGCCAGCCTTTGTAAGTGAAACACAGACACTCAAAATCAAGATGACTGCCAGCCGGCAGCAGCTCAGGAATATCTTCCCAATCCTTCTATGGTAGTAGACCCTTGCAGGTAAAAAAAATTTTGTAATATCAAGTAACAACTAAAGAGTAATACAATTGTTAAACTTTCCAAGTATTAATTTTATGTTGGGAGAAAATGATGATTAATCATCTGTCCACTAAGTTGGACATCATGCATCACTGGCTATATTTCAACTACAATTATACTATTACTGCAACTTTGTTGTTCTTGAAAACACTTCATCTGCAGTAACTTTTTTGGCTGTGAATCAATTGATTTATGTTATTAGAATGTAACTTGTAGTTTTAGGGGGCTAAGGATACTGAGGGAGCTGAGGATGCTGAGGATGCTGGGGGGGTTGAGGATGCAGAGGGGGTTGAGGATCCTGAGGATGCTAAGGAGGATAAGGATGCTGAGGGAGCTGAGGATGCTGAGGGAATACCTGGCACCTCAAAAGAATGTCTGGATTAGAAAAGAAGGATCTTCTGCATTTCAAGTCATCTGTAGTTCATGTGCTAATAAATACAGTAAGACAGAAGGGAGAGGCTGAGCAGTCAGGAACAAAGTTCAATGTTTTGGCATTGCACTGAACAGTATTAGAATATGTTAAAATATGTTAAAACAATAGTTTAACAGCTTTGAAAATATATATTATTTTATAGTTTTCAAATAATATATAATTGTATTCATTGGTTTGTTAAATACATATTCCTTCAGTTGAAAACTCAAACACATGCTGTCCACCTGAGTGAACATGTGAAAAACTCCTTGAAAAATGCATGTTTAAAAAAAATGAAATTCAATTTTTTTTTTCATGCCTAAAGAGGAATAAAAACACTTAGGAAAAAAATCCTGACTGAGATTATGATAATTCATGCATGAAAGGGTTAAAGTTGCATTAAGTGGTTTCAACTTCTAGGGGTTACACGTTGACTCCAACACAAAATCACAGTAAAAAGCATTGACATAAAGACATACATCAACTTTCATCAAATTTGTTATGATTATTAACACCTGCCCGATATTACACAAACATTTGACAGAAACAGAATGACATGAGCATCCCATTTAAGCTCTCTATCTTACTACCTGTTGATCAGTCCAGCACTCCAAGGTCAATCACTTGCATGTAGCTCCTGGTTTGGTCCGAAAACTCCTCAAAAAACATCTGTGTCTCTTTGGTTTGCAAGATGTTTGACTCTTAATTCAGGTTGCTGTCCTACAATGGCTGCCCAGTTATATGAGAGGGCTGTGGGCTAAAAGCTGTGCAAAATTGCAGACTGAGGTGTTGATCCTCAGTGGGATCAACAGCACAGTAACCCTTTCACACTACAGGGTGATTTAGTGTTATATATAAATATTGCTTAGCAGAGCTTTATGCTATCAAACCTGACAGCCTTCAGGTTGACTGGCAGCACTAAACCATCAGCAGCCTGGTGAGGAAGGTATTTGCGAAGATTCCAGCCACGAGGATGACGACCATGAGCAGCAATGTCAGACCACGCCGCAAAACAAGCTGTGTTACTGAGAGAACATCTCCTACTGTAGCAGTAGCAGTTCTACTCTGGCATGCACCATCTGCCTCCTGGTATGTGTGGTCTTCCTCAGCACTCTCACAACTGGAGGCAGTAGCGCTGACCTGGGCCTGGTTGTGATTGGAGTCTAAAGGTTTAAGAAAGAAACTTTAGTATTAACACCAAACTCTCACACAAGATATGTTTCAGTCAGCGTGCCAGTGCATACCTTTGTTTCCCATCCCGATAATCTCTTTTTCTTCTTTAATCTGGACTCCTGCTCTCACAAGAGCCTGATCAGAGACAGTTAGAAAAGTTGTGTTAAAGTGATGTTTTAACTTCAATTTCATCTCACAAAGTAAATTCCATTTACAAAGTTGAATTCTGAGTGTTCAAGAGATATAGGTACGCACCTCTTCAGCAGCCTTTTTCCAATCAAGTTTGTACACAAATGCGACAAAGAATATTGACTGCATTAACACACAAATGGTAAGTCCTGTCCAAAGTCCTTTTGAAGAGATCAGAGAAGAGTTTTAATGGCTTTACTGAATGTTACTTGACAAGCAGGAGACAAGACAAATTGTATTAATGTATATTATAATATATCAATAGTTGGTTCTTACCGACAATGCCCATGTTTGCTGCGAACATCAGAGACACACCAATAGGGAAGCCAATGAAGTAGTATCCCACCAGATTACATAGAGCACCAATCAACTGTTTTCCTGCTCCTCTAAGAACACCTCCAGCCACAGCCTGCAGTCATCAAACACCAATTTATTCAAATCACTTTCTGTGCCTGAAATGCTGATTTCTGGTGTGAAATTGTTGTTGAAATTGTTTCTCACCGCGACAGCATCAGCAAGATGCATGAAGCCAAATATTATCATGACGGCAGCAACCCTCTGTAAAATGTCTCTAAAAAACATGCAGATAGAGATTCTCAGTGGAAACTAAAATATGTTCTGGCAAGGAGACGGACAGGAGGAACTGTGAGTACATTAGTGAGGTGACTGCATCTAAAAGTATCTCAAGCCAACTTATAGATAATAACACTGCATGGGAACAGCACCCTCCCACCATATCCCGTAATGAAGTAACCTGTGATAAGACATGACATTATAACATGATAACCTCTATGTTAAAAATCACCTTACTTAACAGAAATTAAAGTTTCTGTTTCCTGAAAGTTTTTACCAACCACCATCATGGCCTAGGAATATTATGTCTCACTTAAAACTGCAGAAAAAATGCGTGCTCATCACATATAATCTGTTAAAGTTAATCGCTGTAGGTGAAATGGAACAAAACGGGCAATTGGCAACAGTTTGGCAGACTGATAAGGAGTTCAATATTGACTTAACTAAAGATACATAGAAGATGTTTTAATTTCTGTCAGTGCAGGAAAGTGAAGGTTATTGTGTCTTTACTCACTCCTCTGAGGTGAAAATGTATCCAATGACATTTCTGGAGATGCCGAGACTAGCTCCAACAAAACATGCAATTATGACTGCAAAGAAAGAAGAAGAAGAAGAAGAAAGAAACAAAAAAAATGTTAAATAATAAAGATGAACACTGTGTGAAAATCTGGTTTTGAACAGTCTACATATTAAAATCACCAGGGAATGAGTGATTTCAAGTGCAATTGAAGTTTCAATCATGAGAAATAGCTCAAAATGTGGTTTATACACTACATCAAAACTGTGGATGTTTTAGCTTCAACATCCTTTAACATACATTTTAAATATAAAGTGGGATTATCAATGCAGCAATTTCTGGTCAGCATTTTCCCTTTACTTCTTGTATTGTATGAAAAATTAAATTCATCTCCTTCATCAGGCCATGCTTTGAATTACATGAAAATCATAGTCTTTAAAATGAACATTCAGTGGAGGAAAATCTTCATAACTGAGACAAAACATTACAGTAATTCAAACAAAATGTGTTCATGAGGTTTTGAGAACAGTCCAGACTATCACTGGCACAGAGCTGCCATCTAGAGGTGACATTTACTCCTGGAAAACGGCAAGCAACTGCTTGATCACACCATCGATTGGTTGGGATCACTTTTTAATTTTTTTTAAATTAATACCACAATTATTATACTTCATTAACACTACATTTTTAGATTGGCAGACATTTATCTTTACTATATACTTTATATGTTTTAATGTACTTGACAGGTTTGTGTTGATGAGACACATATAACCTAAGTGTCAAATATATTTTTAATGAAACCACTCATGGAAAGGCCTTCTCATTACATTCATGCCTTTCTGTAAATGTAATGCTGGCAACGTGTAGTGTACGCGGTGGCTCTTACATGCACAGATGATGGGAACTTTGCAAGACAGCTTAGCCTGCTCAATGTTTCCTGCACCAAGGGCATTCCCAACCCGTACACTGGCAGCAGCAGAGAATCCAAGTGGGAACTGTGGAGGAAAATTAAGATAAAGTAGCCGTACTTCCCAAAAGTGTATATCAGCTACTTTTCCTTAATTAATTTTTCATTGGAGTAATATAAAGGTAATAGTAATAGTAGAGGGTCAGACTTTATGATTAATTTGTAATTAATGAAACAAAAAACAATTTAGAGGAGTCACCATGTAGGCTACCACCGCCAGCTCATATACTACTGACTGAGCTCCCAGTTCTGCCTCACTGATTACACCAGCCAGGAAACCTCCCACCTCAAACATCCACCACTCCAGACAAAGCATGAGCATACTTGGGATGGCCAGCTGGACAAAGGATCCCCACTCCTGCAGACAGTCCAGTGACCAACCTGTGGGTCAGAGGTCTGTATGTCAAGCAAGTGTGTAAAGTACATTGTTACTCTGTCATTTAATCCTGTAGCATTTGGTTATGCTCACTGAGTAAAATCACAATAAAGGTAAGAATGGATGGATTTGTACTTGACAAAATCTATCCATTCAAGTTCATGATTTGAAAGTATTCAAATATAGTTGGTGTGTTTTAGAAATCATTAAATGAGCATAAAATAAGCCCAGATTGAAAGTGCTCACTCAGTACATGACTAATCATGCAAACTTTTATCTAAAGTCAGAAAAAAACAGAATAACTGTACTGCTAGTAAATTATTGCTAGTCTTACACAACAGTCTTCAGAAAAATTATGAAACTTTTAAGTGAATCCTAACTCGTACCAGCTGCGTCACCACTGTAACCTCTCCTCTACATCACATTACACAGTTAGAGTGTAACTAATTTTGTCAAACTTTACATACTGGAATGTCGACAATGAAAGACCACAAACTTGACTGATGAAAGAGATGCAATGACTGGACTGAATAAGTAAATGAATGCAGTCAACCTCATAAAGAGAGGAAAAAAAACAACATTTTAATCAATTCCATGTTGCGGATAAAGATGAAAAGACAACTGACCTCCCCATGTGGCCTTGTGCAGACCCCTCCAGCAGATGTAAACGTAAAGCACCACAGCCAGCAAATACTGTGAGATAGCATTGGCTGCTGCAGATCCACTTCAAGAAATATAGAAACAAAACAGCAGGTTTTAGAGAGCAGAGAAATAGAAACTACAGAAAGCAGTTGTTTGTGGACAGACATTTTTCTGACAGGTGCTCATGGTTTTAAAACTAGACTTCACACACTGTACATTTTGTGTCCAGATGGTTATTTGGACTCATAAAAAAGATGTTACTGACTAAAAATGCAGAGTGATGAGATAAAGAGAAACCTCTGCACATTGTAATCCATCACAAATATTATGATTATAATCTGCTAATAATTACTAAACTCTAACATGATAATGATGTAAGAAAACTCACGCAACCCCCAAATCCAGATGATAGAGGAAGACGTAGTTGATGACTGCATTGAGGATATTTCCAATGACTCCAGTTATTACCTGAGGCCATATAATTCCCTGCAAAAAAACAACACAACCTGGTCTTAATGTTGATTGTAATAACTAAGCATCAGCCATTATTAAATTCATTAGTGGCTTTGTGTCATAAAACTGTACCTGATTTTGAAGATACCTCCCTTGCAGCTGGTACATAAAAGAAGCCTGAATAAGGAAAGCATAAAATTGCAGGGGTGTGAGTTTGACATGAAGGTAAAGAGCAAATTTGAGACTATTTGAGAGTTATGATCGAGCATAAAGTAAATACGTAGTGTCTATTTTACTGGTCTCTTCTCACACACACTGTCCGGAATGCAAACTCACCGGCAGAGCAGGCATGAAGATCTTCACATACAGCTGGGACAGACTTCATGGCAAAAAAACAAAAAAAACAACAGATGAATATACATGTGGAACTGTGGTATTGAAACATATTACTGTACATATATATACACTGTATATAACATATGAGGTTATGAGTCATTAGGATATATCATCTAGTTCTGGTACCAGTAAATGTCTTTACCAAAGTTCATGGCAACTGCTATCCAGCTGCTGACGAACAGTGCCATCCTTGAAGGCTTAGAACTGGATCTAAATTATGTCTTAGAAGACACAGCTGATTAACAGTAAACAACCCAATCTATAGGAACTGTAGATTCCCTTAACTGATGTGCCAATTACATTTTTCATCAATTGTTCCCATTGTCTGTGAACAGTAGCTTCTTTCTAATACAGCTGCATAAGTATGAGTTCCTGCAGGTATCAAAGACAAAAATTTTGATAATCTGTGTGCATAAATTGGTAATTAACTCCCTTAAATCAATCACTCTATCTGTCTAGAAGTTGTGTTTTCAGGCTGGTATAATCAATAATTCTATAAGAACAATGGATCAAATGACTACATGCATGTGAAATTTGTCTCTGGGAGTGATGAACCCACTGAGAATTACCACACAATTTGGCAGTGCTCCTCAACTTTACAGTCTGGAGTGCTTTAGCATCTTTTAGCTCATTGTTTTGATTTTATGGCCTGCAGATGTAATGTTTTGGTTCATTTTTTATCACTCTCATAGTTGTGTTTACAGCTTGTTGTGTTTACAGCTTGTTCCTGCTGCCCCCAAGTGGCTAAAATATGAATTAATGTACATTTAATGTAGAGGTGACCTCAGATTACTTAACTAATTTGTACAAATTAACAGCCCTACCTCACTCAATTTCTAAATTAGTACAAATATAAACAGATTGTCAGATAGATAAGACTATATGTTTGAAAGTGTCACGGATTGAGAAGCAGCTTTTGGGGATTAATAATGACTGACCTGGCGACCTCTGGGCTCTGTTTGACAGCAAGTAGGAGAGGTTCAGTGTTGATGAGGATAGCCCAGCAGGGGAAACAGGCCAGCAGCAGAATCAGAATCCCCCTCTGAAGAATCACACCAACACGCTTCAAGTTACCGCTCCCATACGTCTACATGAAACAAGTAGACATATACTCAAATAAGCAGAGTCAGAAAACACCAAATCACACCAATACACAAGGGTTTGACTGATCAAAGAAAACTAACTTGATACAAAAGTTCATTGTTGAGTTGTTTGTAAGGGGACCCCAGGACAACCTGGGAACCCAGTGGTAGTGGTTGTGTTTGTCTTGGTTAGATAAATAAAGTGAAATAGAAACCTTTGTTGTGGATATTACCTGAGATATGAGGGTATCACAAGTTAATGATAAACCAGTGCCAATGGAAATACCAGTGACGTTAACCACCTGCAATTTAAAAAAAGACATAATTCAGGGAAAACCTTAAACATTAACAGATAGATGATTCAATCGCCTGTACAGACAGACTTGGATATGCAATACAAACACAGACTGGACTTGAGCCAGCCTTCTCACCGCAATTGATAATGATACTCCTGCAAGTTCTGTTTTCCCTAGGTGACCACAAAACACCGTGCTGACGAAACTGATCATGAAGACCATCAGCTGGGAAATGACCTGGAGTACAAAAACAAACACAATACCCTCTGTTGTTTTTTCTGCTCATACAAATGCATGATACTAATGCAAAAATAACAAAGAAAAACATAGGAAATCTCAGAAATGAAACACAAGTGATTTCAGAAAAGGACAATAACATGATTTTAAATATATTTATGAGATATGTAAAAAAATCAACACAAATTCCAAACTCAGAACAGAAATTAGATAGTCATTATCTATAAAAAGTCATTATCAACAATGTCATTATCTATAAAAAGTATCATCATAAGTCAAAGCAAAACCAATGATGTTGAAATGAAAGTGTGATAATGCAAAGGTGACTTAGTCCAAGGAATGAAACAGGTTAACACTCTGAACAAGGTATACCTATAGAGCTACAATGATTAATCTATTGGTCAATCGACAGAACTGAAGTTCATCAGTCACAATTTTGATAATCGTTTTGAGTCATTTTTTAAGAAAAAAAATGCCAAAATTATCAGGCTCCATCTTCTTAAATGTGAATATTTAATATTTTCTGCTTTCTTTAGTCTTCTACAGTTGTAACCTGTGTGTGGAGCAGATGACCATATAAAGGAATCTGTCATGAGCCAATGTCAGCTTGGGCTGAAAGTAAAAAAAACTGTTGGAAACTGAGCGTTCAGAACAGTCTGAAGCTGGTGCTTTTTGTTAACAGGGATTACTTCTACATACGCTTACCTCATTATTTGACACTTTGGCCACATTTAATATGAACATCTGGCATTGTAACATTATATATATGACTGAAAATAAGGAAAATCATAATAGGTCCCCTTTAATGTTGTACTTCTATGGCACAAAGTCCTCAATAAATCTGTGCTTCATGAGGTTATCACAAACTAATAATACATTCACTATGCTCAGAGAGCGGGACAAACAAGGATGTTAATAAAGAGCATCAGTTCAATTGTACCCACAAAGAGACCCCTATAGGATAAATCCTGCCCTGATAATAAGGGAACAGTAGGGGAGACCAGGGACAGTTGTAACACTTTTTGCAATTTTCCCAATAAATCAAAAACCATTGGAACTAGAACAGTCCATTTGCTATATTATAAACTGCAATGTTGTTTCATGAAATATGTACAGGTTGAAAATTGATTTAAATACAGTCGCTCCACTGTTACAATTGTCCCAGTGTACAGGGACAGTTGTAACATGTCAAAAATATACATAATTAATCAATCAAACACTCAAAAAGAAAAAGATGATTTCTTTAACATTCATGTTATTGTGACTATTCATTTCTTTTTTTTAAGTAATGAATACCTTTTTTCACACTACATGACAAAAAAGAGGGGAAGCCATCAAATTATAATGAAAGAAAATTATTTAAAAGGTAGAACACACATCCTCAAAAAAGTTTAAACATGAAATCAAAATGGATTAGTTTGAGGACAACAGTCAGTACAGGGTCACATGGCAAATGGCGTTTGATTTGGCCACTGTCCTGACTGATTTGCCCTGTTTTATGCCATCTGAAGCCCTCTCCAGCAAAGGAAGTGGGACTCCCCTGTCTGTCTTCCTCTTTCTGATATTTAGCATGCTGTAAACTATCACATGTGTTTCCACTGACTATTAGCTTGCAACTGATTATCATTAACTTAGCATGTAATTTAATGACATTTTACATTTCATTTTCTACCTATCTATCTGTCTATCTATCTATCTATCTAGCTAGCTAGCTAGCTAGCTTATGTAGGCCTTAAGATTTTTAAAATATAAATGAAACTTGGTTCGGCTGTGGCTCAGGAGGTAGAGCGGGTCGTTCACTAATTGGAAGATTGGCGGTTCGATTCCCGGCTCCTCTAGTCCACATGCTGATGTGTCCTTGGGCAAGACACTTAACCCCAAATTGCCCCTGATGGCTGTGCCATCAGTGTATGAATGTGTGTGAATGGTTAGCTTCCTCTGATGGGTAGGTTGGGACCTTGCATGGTAGCCCCTGTACCCATTCAGCGTATGAATGTGTGTGAATGGGTGAATGTGATTCGTAGTGTAAAAAGCGCTTTGAGTGGTCGGAAGACTAGAAAGGCGCTATACAAGTACAGTCCATTTACCATTTACCATTTCAGGGACGGTTGTAACAAGGCGTTCTCAGTATCACCAGCCATGTTTTAACCTTGTGAACTAGCTTGACTGCTAGTTTGACACATGTTAGCCATTTCTATTTTTAGCTTACAAAACAGTGTTTCTAATCATAGGCCTACTTGTGTGAATTCCTAGACATTTGATTTTAGGACAGTATCCAAAAAAGTACATCTGATAGAAAAGTTAAATTTATACCTCAAAAACCCCCCCAAAAAACACTGGTAACTGGCAGCTGGTAACTTTCTCTGGGAGTTTCAAATGTGGCTCCTTTTTGTTAGCAAGAAGACAATCTAACTGAGCATGAGCAGAGTGAGTTTAATCACTGTGGCTTGTTTCTGATTGTAGGAATTCAAGGTGTTACAAGCATCCCATGTTACAACTGTCCCTTGTCTCCCCTATGTGTACTGCAACCTCTTGTTGTTTCTCCTGTGCTGTTCAGATATTGAGAGGTTATGTATGTAAGTCTTTGGCTCCTGCATTGTTCATTAAAAATATGGATGTGAACACATTTAAACAACATTAAATTTAAAAGTTAGCACTCAAAAATCAGTAACTGTTTCATTACGGTCCAAATATTTGAGTACACGACCTAACCACTGTCCATATACATAAACACAAGAGGACTACGCTATATACACACATGCATGTATACATACAAACGCATATTGTACATAAATAATACACAGAGCAAACTTGGAGGGGCTCTGGTGCGTCAGTCTTACCACTGGTCCCGCTAGTTTGAAAAGTTGTACCAGCTCATTGCGGTAGTCCAACGGGATAAAGTCTCTCACGCGTTTTAGGCACGAGCCCGGGGCTTCACCGGAGCCATGAACAGAGGCTTCACTTGCTTTTAAATCCTCCTTCACTACTTCACTAGACTTAATTGGGGTTTTACTGGAGCCGTCCATAATTGTGCAAACTTAGGCGCTCTTCACAAATGATGTTGACAGTGCTCCGTCCAACTGTGACGGACAATGTCAAACGAGGTGTGACGACTTGGTTTTTGATAACCAGAGGAGGGGTTACGCACGTGGGACCACTGCAGATTTAAAGAGCTTCCTCCAACCCAACCACCTCGTGCGACCGTTTTGGCGAGTCACTGCTATTGGGTAGACGTGGTGTTGCATTCAAGTACTCATTTTGAGATTCAGTTGACTCATTTATCATAAACATATAACACAACATGTATAGTGTATAATAACGACATTGTAGCTCCATACTCTGTGTGCACATGTACCGTTAGTAAAACTACTAAGGGGTGTTTCATCAAGAATATCACTAAAGCCAGGTTCATTTTCAGGACATTAATCAGGTTTAAATAAGTTTAAAGCTCACCATGAAACTCCAAACTAGCCTGGTCATACTTACAGTGCATTCACAAAATATTCAGAACTTTACTTTTTTCACATTTTGTTATGTTGCAGCTTTATGCTAAAATCCCCCCGGGATTTTAGAACTTTTTGAAAATTTATTTAAAAAAGGAAAAACTGAAATATCACATTGACATAAGTACCCAGACACTTTGCTCACTACTTAATTAAAGCACCTTTGGCAGCCTCAAATCTTCTTGGGTATGATGCAACAAGCTTTGCACACTTGGATTTGGGCATTTTCTGGCATTCTTCTCTGCAGATCCTCTCAAGCTCTGTGAGGTTGGATGGGGATTGTTGGTGGACAGCCATTTTCAGGTCTCTCCAGAGATGTTCAATTGGTTTAAAGTCAGGGCTCTGGCTGGGCTGGTCAAGGACATTTACAGAGTTGTCTCTAAGCCACTTCTGCATTGTCTTGGCTGTGTGCTTAGGGTCATTGTCCTGTTGGATGGTGAACCTTCAGCCCAGTCTGAGGTCCTGAGCACTCTGGACCAGGTTTTCATTAAGGATATCACTGTACTTTGCTCTGTTCAGTTTTCCCTCAACCCTAACCAGTCTCCCAGTCCCTGCCGCTGAAAAACACCCCCACAGCATGAGGCTGCCACCACCAGGCTTCACCGTTGGGATTAGGTGATGGTATTGGGCAGGTGATGAGTGCAGCCCGGTTCCCTCCAGACATGATGCTTAGAACTGAGGCCAAATAGTTCAATCTTGGTTTCATCAGACCAGATAATCTTGTTTTTCACAGTCAGAGAGTCTTTTAGGTGCTTTTTTTTGCAAACTCCAAGCAGACTTTTATGTCTTTCACTGAGGAAAGACTTATGTCTGGCCACTCTGCCATAAAGCCCAGATCAGCGTTGCAGTGATGGTTGTCCGTCTGGAGGTTTCTCCAACCTCCACACAGGATTTCTGGAGCTCAGGCAGAAGCCAGAGTGACCCTCAGGTTCTTGGTCACCTCTCTTACCAAGGCCCTTCTCCCCTGATTGCTCAGTTTGGCTGGGCAGCCAGCTTTAGGAAGAGTCCTGTTGTTCCAAACTTCTTCCATTTCAGAATTATGGAGGCCACTGTGCTCTTAGGAACCTTCAATGCAGCAGATTTTTTTTGTAGCCTCCCCAGATCTGTGCCTCCTCTCTGTGCCTTCAATCTGCCAGAAACAACTTCTCCTCTAAAGTTACTGTTGTAGTTTTAACATAACTGCAATACATGTTAAAAAACTGACTAATGACTCATGCTGCAGAAAGTGGCTAATTTAAATGTGATGTAAATTATTTGCACAGTATTTCAGTCATCATTCATGCTCCAACATGTATTGGAAAATAATTTTGGTTTAGGCTACATGATTAAACTAAAGCCAATAATGGCTGTGGCCTCATTGCCAGAATCATTTTCACTGCTTGTTGTCACTTTAAATGTCATGTAAACAACATGTAAGAAAATGCAACATCCAAAAATCCTTTTATTGAAAGTAAAAAAGACAGAAAGCAATCTGATCAAAGTTTAAACATTTCCACCACATGGAAACTGTTTTGCCACTTCACACGTTGCAAATTATAATACATAACCTGTCTACAGTCCTTCCTATGTCACACTTCAGAGTAGGTGTGTTGCATCTTACAAGTGTAAGTTAATTTTCAACAGTCATGATAGAGAGAAAAACTTCACACTCACACTGCAGTTGAACCTAAGATGACGTTAAGTAGCTGAAACAAACTGAGCCAAGAATTCAGTAGTAGAGGTCATCTCTACATAGTCAAACTCTGAGCTCACTGGTGGTTAATAGTAGTTTGGTTCTTGGCCCTGTTTTCTCAGTATTTGCTTTAATATTTAATTCTTCATGTTATATGTTCATTATGTGCTTCTGTTTTACCTGCAGACATTGCAATGTTCTCTTTACATCTCTTTTTTTCTTTAATGTGTATTGAGGGAATCTGCATTTGGTGTCTCTGGTCTGTGTTTTTAAGTCATATAACAGCTGAAAACAGAAACAGACTTTTCACAATTAGCCCCACTTTACTTAGCCTTCTTTATCAAACACCTGGCTACTATGCTAAAATATTTTGCCAGGGAGGACTGTAGTTCAGGGTGTCCCGACTGGAATTCATTGCTCATTCTAACACATTTACACTTAAAAGCACAGTACAACTTACAATTTCAATTAGCAAACACTTTTATCAAAAGTGACATACATCTGAGAGTTGATACAACACAAGCAGGGATCTAGTCAGGAGAGAACAAAGCGATTAAGTGCCATAAAGTTAAGTTTGAGTCCGATAGGATGCAGGTGCCAGCAGGCAGTGCACAGAGGCAACACATAGAAGCAGATTTTCTTTTTTCAGTCCATCAAGTGCAGAGGTGTTGGCGAAAGAGCCGAGTCTTTAGTCCTTTCTTAAAGATTGAGAGGAACTCTGCGGATCAGATGAAATTTGGTAACTCGTTCGGCCACCATCAGGTAGGTGGGAGCTGTTATAGTTGCTGTTTTGTAAGCAAGTGTCAAGGTTTTGAATTTGATGAAACTCGAACCAGGGGAGCGATATGAACCGTGGGGTGATGTGCTGTTTTGGGCTGGTTGAAGACCAGCTGTGACGCCACGTTCTGGATCATCTGCAGAGGTTTGAACATGCATGCAGGGAGGCATCCTGATGTTGTACAGGGCAAATCTACCTTACTGAGCAATTGAGGCCACATGAACCTTAAAGGTTAGTTGGTCATGAAACCCAAGATTCAGGCAGACTTTGTGGGCATGAGCTGGGTTGATGCGAGCTGGATACTGATCTGTTTTTGTAAGGTCGGGAAAGGCTGGGATGACAAGGAGCTTGGTTTTAGAAGGGTTAAGTTTCTTTCATCCATGCCAAGATATTGGCAAGGCATGATGAGCAGTATAATCACACATTAGCTAACTGACAGTATCTTTGTTATCTTTCTCCAATAAGTTTTCTTTGGAACACAACAAGAGTAGTCTTCTGCAGTGATACAGTAGTTATGTTTATTTTGCAAAGCAAAGGAACTTTATTTGTATAACACGTCATATACAGGATAATTCAAAAACATTAATACTAAACAGAATAAATGACAGGAAATGAAAATGGCTGACTATACAAAAATAAAGAGATGTGAAAGATTTTTGTGCAGATCCAAAAACACCCTCAAGTCTAATTAAAAGCAACAACCAATGGATATTTTTTTAGTTTGATTTATATAACCAGGAAGGTGTCTCAGATCATCTGAAAGTTTGTTCCAGATGTGTGAAGCATAGGAGCTAAAGGCAGTTTAACCACATGTGTGAATAAATCTGGAATCACTCAGCTGATCAGCGCAGGCTGACATAATTCTTGCTATCGACTGCAGCAATGATAGGCAGACTTTGTTATTCAGAGTTCAGGTGAGTTTCAGTGATTCCTCTTTGGGACCAAAAACTATCATTTTGACCCATGTGGGACTCCACACATTTCACTTTGACTTCATGGATAAGAGGTGAGAAAACAACCAAAGTCTATGCACTTTATATTTACTTACAGTAGCACCCAAAGTACAAAATGAAAAAATGTCACAGATGATAACCCAAAAATGTAAACATCTTTGAATTTACATTGTCATCCCTTAAAGCATCTTTTTACATGTACAATATCTGTGTTAATGAACTCTGGCAAATTTGCCACAATATATGAAGATATACAGCACCTTATTATTAGTGCTTCAGACATAGTGATTGAATATTAAAGCAAATAGGACTTGCCTGAACAGACTGTACAATGCAACTGCATTAGAAAATTGCAAGTCCACTATTTACTTGCAATTTTGTTATTATTTTAACAGCTTCACCAGCAAGTCGCTGGCTATGATTGCAGTGACGAGAATGACGACCATGAACAACAACGCCAGGCCACGCCGTAAAACCAGCTGCGGCACTGACAGGACATCTCCTACAGTAGTGGTAGTGAATTATAGTGGACTGTGGCCTGGACCATGCTCTTCCAGGTCTGTGCCACCCTCCTCAGCACTCACACAACTGGATGCAGTTGTAGTGACCCAGGCCTGCGTCTGATTCGAGTCTAGAGGTTTGAGGCAGAGTTTGAGATGGAATGTTTGGTATTAACACAAAACTCAAAAGCAAGAATCAAAGCAGGTATGTTTCATTTTTCATTCAAATTCATGCTTTTTTCAAATGGCAAAGAGTTACCATCTAACTTCCCTAAGATCTCAACTGCTCAAGGAAGGAAGGAAACTTAAATTAAGTTCATTTTTTGGGTTCATGTATATTAAAAAGACAATTACATCTGATTGACAAGAGCCGTGACACTGTTTACATAAAAGTTGGTAAACTCTTCAAGTAAAGAGTATGTATATGTGTATGTATATGTATATGTGTGTGTGTGTGTGTGTGTATATATACACACACACACACACACACACACACACACACACATACATATATACATATACATATATATATACATATATACATATGTATATGTATGTGTGTGTGTATATATGTATGTACGTACGTCCGTATGTATGTATGTATGTATGTATGTATGTATGTATATTTATGCATATATTCATGTAATTACAGAAAGAGTAGACAGTGAGGGTGGTGCCTGTACCCACCTTTGTGTTCCAACTCAACTGTCTCTTGTTCTTGTGTGATCTGGACTCCTGCTCTCACGAGAGCCTGATCAGAGACATTGAGAACAGTTGCTGATAGAGTGTTACCACTTCAAACAGATCCCAAGGCAAAGTAACAAAATGACTGAATAAAATTTTTATTGTTCAAGAAGTGTAAGAACGCACCTCTTCAGTAGCCCTTTTCCAATCAAGTTTGCACAAAAATGCGATAAAAAAAGTCGACTGCACTGACACACAAATGGTGAGTCCCGTCCACAGTCCTAGTACAGAGACAAGAGTAAAGTTTAAATGGCTTTCCTGAATGTTAATTGACAAACAGGAGGCATAGGACATGGTATGAATATTAATATTTTGGTCTTACCTACAATGCCCATGTTTGCTGCAAACATCAGGGACACACCAATGGGGTAACCAATGAAGTAGAATCCCACCAGGTTACACACAGCACCAATCAATTGTTTTCCTGCTCCTCTAAGAACACTTCCAGCCACACCCTGTGATATTTGGTCAAATCACATTTTATATATGTCAAAATGTCTAAAAAGCTTTGTGAATTACATGCATCAAAATGTTAATTGAGCACTGTTTCTCACCGCAGTGGCATCGCCAATATGCATGAAAACGAATATAATCATGACATCGGCAACCCTCTGAATAATGTCTCTAGAAAAGAGACAAAGAAGAGATTCTCTGTATATACTGACACTTACTGAAATGTGAGATGAAAAGACAGGAGAGGATTTTTGAGCTCTTTAGTTTGATAACTGCATCTGAAATAATCTTCAAGCCAACTGATGAATAAAATTTACAGACTATGCTAAAACCCCATTTTCTAGATTTTTTGTTTTACTTAAAATTTGAAAAAATGTGCTCAACTTACTTATTCAGTCAGATAATTAAAAATGAAACAGATCTGTTCAGAAGAGTCTGGCTATCTTCACAGTGTTGAATTCAGCATCAACAACAATGAACTCAAAGACCTGTCAAACATCAAGTAACAGGTTCATTAAACAATTACAGTTCAGTATGAGTCAGCATGAAAATGATCACCTTAGTTAATGTACAACAATCTGAAAAACATTATGAAACTAAGCCTGCTATATTGTAGCTTATGAATTGCAACTAAGGATACGCACAAATGTTTTTCATGTGTGTTGGTGCAAGAAAGAAAAGGTTATTGTGTCAAAGACTTTACTCACTGATCTGAGGTGAAAATGTATCCAATGACATTCCTGGCGATGCTCAGACCACCTCCAACAAGACATGCGACTATGACTGTGTTGGAACACAGAAACAAAAAATAGAATGTGTTGTTAATAAAGTTTAACAATGCAAGATTTTCAGAACATTGTACATACTGAAATTGCCAGGGGAAAAAAGAACACAATAGTCTTAGTTTGTATGTATCAAGATTTTTTTGTGTTGATGTGACTGCATCAATGTGTTCTTAATACAAATGTTTATATATTACTACCACTTGGCCTGAGCTGAAGATGTGTTCTCATTACTTTTGTGACTCTCTGTAAATATAACGCAGGCAACATGTACTGTACACATGGGCTCTTACATGCACAGATAATGGGGACCTTGCAGGATAGCTTGGCCTGCTCTGTGTTTCCTGCACCAAGAGCATTCCCAACTCGTACACCGGCAGCAACTGAGAATCCTTGTGGGAACTGTGGATGTTAAAGTATATATAAGTGATTATTGTGGAAATACATTATTCGAAAGTGATATTTATCTTTAAAACAACTAAAACTGACTGCTTTGAAAGGCATCTACACATCCCAAAAAAGGTGTTAAACCTGCTTTCCTAAAATACCATTTCTTCAGAGCAATCACATTACAGTCATTGTCTCTAGTTTCGAGGTAGGAAAGAGTGAAGAGTAGTTACCATGAAAGCTATAGTGCTCAGCTGGAATGCTATGGACTGAGCACCAAGCTCAACCTCACTTATCACACCGGCCAGGAATCCTCCTATTTCGAATATCCACCACGTTAGACAAGTCATGAGCATACTGGGAATGGCCAGTCTGAGAAATGGACCCCACTCGTGCAGACAGTCAATTGACCAGCCTGTGGGTCAAAGGTTTGTAGTTGGAAGAGTGTTAATTTATCAACAATTACACAGCAGAATGTTTATAAAAGATAATCTATTAACAGGTTGTAAGAGACGTGAATGATGAAACAAGATGCAAATACTGGACAGAACATGAAAATTGCTGCAAAAAATAACATTTAAACATCAAACACGTTTTGGTCAAAATCTCCACAAAATGGAGAAAAGAACTGACCTCCCCATGTGGTCTTGTGCAGACCCCTCCAGTAGATGTAAATGTATAAAAACAAAGCCAACAAATACTGTGAGATAGCGTTGGCTGCTGCAGATCCACTTCATAGATCACAATGAACCAGCAGGTTTTAGAAAAAGAGCAGAAAAAAACAGTAAAAAGCTGTTATTTGCTGACAAAAATCCACACTGTGCTAACAGAAAAATAAATCAGACAATCAATCAATCAATCAATCAAAGACAAGCAATCATTCTGATTGTTCTTTACTAGCTCCCTATCAAATTCAGAATCCAATTCAAAGTTCTTGTTATCACCTATAGAGCTCTGCATGGTCAAGCACCTGCCTACATTAGAGATCTACTGCAGCCCTACTGTACATCACCAGCGGGTGATGATCTGATCAGGATTTGCTGGTTGTTCCTAAAATGAGGATTAAAACTAAAGGAGACTTTGAGGTTGTGGCTCCTAAACTTTGGAACTTTCTCCCATTGGATTTCAGATCTGTGGATGCTGTGGACACCTTTAAAAAGCAGCTTGTTCAGACTTGCCTTTGTGTGATTTTTCTATTTTCTATTTATTCTGTTGTTTATTGTGTTTTATGTCTGTATGTATGTTTATGTTCTTTCCTCTATGAGGCACTTTGTGCCTTCTCTGCTCTTGAAAGGTGCTCTGTAAATAAAGTTACTGCTTACTGCTGTTAATGATTATGTACACCTTATATACATTTTGTATTATACTATCTGGATTGACAATGATGATAGCTTGTTATCTAATGCAATAATCCTGTCATAAATAGTACAGCTGTGGCCAAAAGTTTTGAGAATGACACAAGTATTGGTTTTCACAAAGTTTGCTACTTCAGTGTTTTTAGATCTTTTTGTCAGATGTTACTATGGTATACTGAAGTATAATTGCAAGCATTTCATAAGTGTCAAAGGCTTTTATTGACAATTACATTAAGTTTGCACAAAAAATCAATATTTAAAGTGTTGACCCTTCTTTTTCAAGACCTGTTGTCTTCTTCTTCTGAGCCACATCCTGACTGATGGCGACCCATTCTTGCATAATCAGTGCTTGGAGTTTGTCAGAATTTGTGGATTTTTGATTGTCCATCTGCCTCTTGAGGATTGACCACAAGTTCTCAATGGGATTAAGATCTGGGGAGTTTCCTGGCCATGGACCCAAAATTTTGATGTTTTGTTCCTTGAGCCACTTAGTGTTATCACTTTTGCCTTATGGTAAGTTGCTCCATCATGCTGGAAAAGGCATTGTTCGTCAACAAACTGTTCTTGGATGGTTGGAAGAAGTTGCTCTCGGAGGATGTTTTGGTATCATTCTTTATTCATGGCTGTGTTGGGCAAAATTGTAAGTGAGCCCACTCCCTTGGCTGAGAAGCAACCCCACACATGAATGGTCTCAGGATTCTTTACTGTTGGCATGACATAGGACTGATTGTAGCGCTCACCTTTTCTTCTCTGGACAAGCTTTTATCCGGATGCCCCAAACAATCGGAAAGGGGATTCATCAGAGAAAATGACTTTACCCCAGTCCTCAGCAGACCAATCCCTGTACCTTTTGCAGAATATCAGTCTGTCCCTGAAGTTTTTCCTGGAGAGAAGTGGCTTCTTTGCTGCCATTCTTGACACCAGGCCATCCTCCAAAAGTCTTCACCTCATTGTGCGTGCAGATGAACTCACACCTGCCTGCTGCCATTCCTGAGCAAGCTCTGCACTGGTGGTGCCCCAATCCCGCAGCTGAATCAACTTTAGGAGATGGTCCTGGCGCTTGCTGGACTTTCTTGGGCACCCTGAAGCCTTCTTCACAACAACTGAACCTCTCTCCTTGAAGTTCTTGATGATCTGATAAGTGGTTGATTTAGGTGCAATCTTGCTAGCAGCAATATCCTTGCCTGTGAAGCCCTTTTTGTGCAAGACAATGATGACTGCACGTGTTTCCTTGCAGGTAACCATGGTTAACAGAGGAAGAACAATGATTTCCAGCACCACCCTCCTTTTAAAGCTTCCTGTCTGTTATTCTAACTCAATGAGCATGACAGAGTGATCTCCAGCCTTGTCCTCGTCAACACTCACCTGTGTTTAAGAGAGAATCACTGACATGATGTCAGCTGGTCCTTTTGTGGCAGGGCTAAAATGCAGTGGAAATGTTTTTTTGGGGATTAAGTTAATTTTCATGGCAAAGAGGGACTTTGCATTTAATTGCAATTCATCTGATCACTCTTCATATCATTCTGGAGTATATGCAAATTGCCATCATAAAAACTGAGGCAGCAGACTTTGTGAAAATTAATATTTGTGTCATTCTCAAAAAGTTTGGCCACAGCTGTACCTTAATGAAATGATAATAATAATAAGAGTTAACAAAGCATATTAGTGCATCAACGTGTTCAGGAAAATACAATACTAGTGAGCTGTGGCTAGCTAGCCGCACGCTGTAACTCACATGTAAAGTATTATTAATATACATTTATGCTAATATGTATTTCTGAATAAAAAAACTGCACTAAAGCTATGAGTGTGCAGCTCTCTCCTCCCTCCTCCTAATATGCTTACATTTGGCACAGCAGTGAGATTGAGCTGAGGCTGACCAGAATTGTGTAGGAGGACAACTGCTTGTTCTTTAATTCTGTTAACTAATCTTTGATCCTTAAGGAAAATAAGAGACAGACTCCCTGGATTCCTAAGTTTGTAAGAGCAGACCCTTGGCCTGCAGAACTGACCTTTGTAACCCTCTAAGTGGGGGTTGATCAGTGATGCTCAACAGACTCAGAAAGGCCTCCTAAGAAACCATTTTGATAAGTTGAATTACGACACAAACTAAAAGTATGAAATGACCCTAAAGGCCACTTGGACCGGAGTAAAACAGCTCCCACCTTAGAGGGAAGACAGGCTCTTAATCAATAAAGCCATAAACTAATCCACATTCCTGAGGACTTTGTGAAGCCCCCTTTGCAAATCTGAGGCAAACCTGAAATTCATGTAAATTAAATGTCTTATCATTATGCAACTTATATCATGTTATTTGTCGTGTAAACACAAGAGGAACAGTCTAACTTTCATAGGTGTATGACTATCTACTAAAGAGATATAAGACTTAGATTGTATTAACCTTTATACTACAGGATCCTTTATGTGAAGAGTTGATGAATGTTTGATCACCATGTATTTGTATTTTAAGTGTTTATCTTGTAATCTATTAAACTCAATGACAATCATATTTTAGTAGTTAAATTAGACGAGTAGTTTGGTTCAAAGATTGAAGTTTCTAAAATAATAGGAATGTAAAGATAATATTTGAAGGATTTGAGTTTAAAGTTTCTTTTATTGTTAAACAATAGTCACGTTGAATGCTTTAATATTATGAAGTAAGTTATGTCAACTTATATTTAAATATGTTTCTGAAAGTAATCTAATCACACACAATGTTTCCTTTCACTATAGTATTAAACTTTATTTCAGCAGATGGTTTAAGATGTGTAAATAGTTTGAGAAAGTTGAACTAATGAAGGCTGTATACTTGTGAAGTGTTAATATGAAGGTTAATGTTTGTTATTAGAAGAACTGACTTATCATGCATTGTGTAAACTGCTTAACTGTTTCTTTAATGGTTTTACAAATATGATACAAGCTGACAGGACCGTTATTAATCAGAAATATCATGAATATTTGGACATTATGACAGGAATGTGTTTACAGCTTAATGTGAAATAATAGGCAACAGTGACTTATAGTGTAAGTTTTTGCATGTAAAAACTCAGAATTAGATTTTCCCAAATTCCTTTACTTCAGGTGACACAGGCTGCAGACCACCAGCCACACCAAAAGCCCCTAGAACAAAGAAATTGAATATTCATCAATAATTTGGCGCAAACCCCTTTAGAGCATCCCTAAAACTCCTGACATCTTATTCTAACTCATAAAAACAGCCTCAAAGAGATCCCTCTTTGAGCTGGCCTCCAAGAACTCAAGAAAGCTCTTAAGACATCTCTTTTATTTGTTTTTCAATCAAATGTATCCATATTTAATCTTTTATCGCAACAAGTTAATTTGATTTGTTTTATTAGTAAAATTAAGTCATGTATTTCCGTGTATAGTAATTTAAGTATAGTATAGTAATTTGAGGTAAACACGTACAGTATTTTATTTTGAAGTGGACGCCGCTGAAGATTTGAGCGTAGTCAGACTAAACTTTATTTGACACTTAACTCAAGTTACTACAAGCCAAATAAAGCCTGAACGTAAGCTCCTGAAGAAGAAGAAGAAGAAGAAGAAGAAGAAGAAGAAGAAGAAGAAGAAGAAGAAGAAGAAAAAGAAAAAGAAGAAGAAAAAGAAGGCTTGAAACTGAACCTGCTCTCTGAGAGCAGTATTGAAAACCAGAAGTGAAGCCGGCCTGAAGACTCTTTCAGAGCAGCCTGAAACGGCTTGATTCTTTACCGGAATTCAACGCCCCTGCATCCACTGAGATGCGCCACAGCCCACAGCTGATATGAGCTCTTTCACTGCAACATCGCTGGTGATGCTGCACTAACAACGCTGGACCTGCCAAGATGACGCCTCTACCACGACGACACACCTCAACAGTAAGGCATAACATGGCTTTGTGATCAAGGGTTGATGTCGAATAACGTTAAAATTAAAGAATTTATTTAGAGAAGTTGAATTAGCTTTTTCCTTAGCATTTCCCGGTACAACATGTTAAGCCTTGAGTCACGCACTTTGAGCCACTCTTGCTGAATAATTTTCTTTATTAATTTTTTTTTATCATTCTCAGGCCTTATTTATTTATTTATTTTACTTTCTTTTATTTATTATTTTCTGTATATTATCTGTATATATTATATTATCAATGCTTTATCATGTATCCTCAAGACGTTTAGCTATTAATAAATGTCTTCATTTGTCCTAAAAGTGTTTGGTTGTTTCTTTGAGCTGCAGTAAACAGAGGTCACTGTTTGGGACAAGAACTTACGATTGTGAGATTGATTTATTGATTAAATTGAACAAGGGTTAGTGCTCCTTCCTGGCACTAACAAATCCTCACCAGAAAGGAGGTGGTGCCCTAATGACGCGGTAATTCATTAATAAAGTATTAATATTTGTTTTTTAGGTGTTCTGTCCATGACCTTAAATGTTGGAAAGAAATTTTCACCTTTTGGTGGTGTAACAGATCAAAAGTCAGGGGTTCACCTAAATCATTAGGATTCATCCTTTGGGCTTCTCTAACATCTTTCATGGCAACCCAATAACTGTCCAGATATTTCCCTCTAGGGGTATATAGACATATAGACCTCTTGATGCTATAGTGTAACACCAATACCACTAAAACTAACCAATATCACTAAAATGATACATTTTCACATTTATTACAGTTATTATAATTTAAAAAAAAAAGATTTTACTTTTTTATGTTATGTGAAAAACCTAAAGATTGAGTGTTATAGTACACTCTTGAATACTAATCTCTAACAATGAATTGTGATGGTATAAAAACTCACGCGACACCCAGCTCCAGAGGATAGAGGAAGATGTAGTTGATGATCACGTTGAGCACATTTCCAACCACTCCAGTTATAGACTGGGGCCACAAAATTCCCTGTAAACCAAAGAACAATTTAATGTCGGTCTTAATACTGATTTTAATAACAATGCATCAGTAGCCTTGCATTGAGAGACCACACCTGATTTTGAAGATACTTCCCTTGCAGCTGGTACATAAAAGCAGCCTGAAGGAGGAAGAGAGACACACATTAAATTTGGACAAAAAAATGACAAGACATATTTGAAATCTGTATTTGTTGAACATAGGGTTGGGCCACATGACCAAACCATGCAGAGAATAAAGACTAGTGTCTTCTGAGGTAGCTATCCTTCTCTCTCTCTCTCTTTCTCTCTCTCTCTCTGGCATTTTAGTTAATTTTACTTTATTTGTGTTTTTATAATGTGATTATCTGGCTTTTAGTTTAATTTATTATTTTTGCATTTTAAATGTGTTCTGTTTTAAAGTTAGTCTGTTCAAATTGTAAAGCACTTTGTAATTGTGTTTCAAAAAGTGCTATATAAATGAAGTTAATTATTATTATTATTATTATTATTATTATTATTATTATTATTATTATCATTATTGTTGTTGTTGTATTAGGCCCTTGCGGACAGTGTTGGAAATCAGTGAGCAAGACTGTGTTATGGAAATATTTAACTTAATCTGATTTAGCAGTGTCCTAAAATAACTTAATTTGTAGGATTTTTATTTCAGGCAATTAACCAAAATCAGACATTTTGTTATTTCATCAGCGAATGCTTTCTCATTTAAATTTCCAGAAAATGTATTTCTATGATAGTATATTATATATAATTGTACAACATGTATGGAGAAGACTCAGTATCAGAATAAGTATTGCCCACCCCTAACTGAACAGATGTCTCACTACCTTGATACATGGGATCTTGAAGGAAAACAGAATGCCTCAAACTCACCGGCAGAGCAGGCATGAAGATCTTCACATACAGCTGGGAGAGACTTTATGGTGGAAAAACAGACAATGTGTATGAATTGAATAAAAAACATATGAAACTATCAACAAATAGCAAGAGAATCAGCACAAGCCCAGGTTACTGCACAGCAGGCTAACATCACCACAAGTAAGTTGTGCAAGAGCTAAGGGCAACCAAGCGGCAAACTCCGGGGTTGAAAAGTGAAGCCAATGTGGAAGTGCCAAAAACTGCGGTTTCTCGAATGGCCACTTGAGGCTGGCTCCAAAAGCGAGTGAACCCCCGTAGACTCCCATGTTAAAATGCCCAACTTTACAGCAGAAATAAATGTGTTCACAGCCTGGTACAAAAAATGGTTTTGGTCTCTATAGCTAATTTCCCCTTTCATGACAACTGTACAAGGGGTAAATTTTTATATAACTCAACCATTTGAATTTTATTAAGGCTTAAAGTTATGCATAATGAAAGGTGTGGCCACTTTGAATGAGGTTAGGTAACGTAACCATATCATAACCCCAGATTCAGAGAGTATAGCCATAGTTGTCGGTTGAACTAAAAGACCCTCTAAGGAGTCAGATGTCCAGTTTTTTCCAGTGAGTACATTTTGTTTTAATGGTTTTAAGTCTGTTTTTCACTAGCGAAGATTAGCACTAGTATTAGCATTATCACAGTTAACAATAGACTGTAAATGCACCGTGCTAACCAAGCTAGCAGCTAGTTGCTAGCGTTAGGGTCGGCTCCACCCTCTCATCCAAATATGGTCACTTCTGGCTCCAAAAATCCAAGATGGTGATGGTCAAAATGCAAACTCAAGGCTTCAAAATGGGAGTCCACAAATCAATGGGTGACGTCACGGTGGCTACGTCCATTATTTTTATACAGTCTATGAGCAACATGATATTGCTGTTTCTGATTTGGCTGTTGGCAATGCAATCACACACTCCACCCTCATGTCTACTATTGTGCTTGGCCCTAAACACCTTAGAAACACATTATCTAATGATATAGCTACTCTAGATGACATTACTCTGGCCTCCAGCACCACCATAAGGAATCTGGGAGTTATCTTTGATCAGGGTATGTCCTTTAACTCCCACATAAAACAAATTTCAAGGACTGCCTTTTTTCACCTATATAACACTGCAAAAAATCAGGCACGTCCTGTCTCAAAAAGATGCAGAAAAACTAGTCCATGCATTTCTTACTTCTAGGCTGGATTATTTCAGTTCCTTATAATCAGGCTTATAACAAGTCTCTAAAGACTCTCCAGCTGGTCCACAACACAGCTGCATGTGTACTGACAAAAACTAGAAAAAGAGATCACATTTCTCCCATTTTAGCTTCTCTGCACTGGCTTCCTGTAAAATCTAGAATAGAATTTAAAATCCTTCTCATCACCTACAAAGTCCTTGATGGTCAGGCACCATCATATCTTAAAGAGCTCATAATACCCTGTTACCCCACTAGAACACTGTGCTCCCAGAATGCAGGCTTACTTGTGGTTCCTACAGTCTCCAAAAGTAGAATGGGAGGCAGAGCCTTCAGCTACCAGGCTCCTCTCCTGTGGAACCATCTTCCAGTTTCTCTTGTTTAAGAGTAGGCTAAAAACTTTCCTTTTTGATAAAGCTTATAGTTAGGGCTGGCCCAGGCTCGCCTTGGACTAGCCCCTAGTTATGCTGCTATAGGTCCAGACTGCCAGGGGACTTCCCATGATGCACTGAGCTCCTCTCTCCTCCCCTCCATCTGTACGCATTAATGCATGTTACTAACTTGGCTTCTTCCCCAGAGTTTTGTGCTTTCTTGTCTCACTTATCTCAGGTGTCTGTAGAACTGTGGCTGTGGACCGCCTGCTGACCCCATGGTCCAGCTTGACGCCCACCACTGCTGCTATTATTATTAGTCATTTTTGCCCATTGCTACAACCATTATCATTAGTCATATTTATATTATTATTATTGTTATTATCGTTGTTGCTGTGCTTCTCTGTCTGTCTCTCTCTCTCTCTCTCTCTCTCTCTCCTCTCTTTCTCTCTACACCCAACCGGTCAAGGCAGATGGACGCCCACCTAGAGCCCTGTTCTGCTCGAGGTTTGGGGAAGATGAGGGAATGTTGGGTCTCTGTAAATTAAAGAGTACGGTCTAGGCCCGAGGGGTATTCCATCGAGCTGGATAAAGGAAAAGCCTGACTCATTTTCATAATTCTCGCTAATTTAAGTAAGAGTTCCATTCCATTACTGTGGTTTATAGGATTCCCAGCTCAGTAACCATGGCAACTTATACCGCAGAACTAGCGGTATAAGAATCTGTGTGTCAAAGAATGTCAGATGGGTGGAAACAGACTCCCAAAACAGGGTTCCGCCAAGTGTCTTTTCACACTTGCATCACTTTTGTCTGTGTTCGGAAACATGAAATGGAAGAACCAAGAGGGAGCTTTAAAGAAATACCTATTTCAGTTAATCCCCATTTTATTCATGGTCACCTCATTTTGGAGTGAACCATTTTTATTTAAAAGCTAAGCATTCATAATTTAAGAAATAAAAGTGTGCCAACATTGTTTTGAAGTTATTTATTTATTCATTCACTCACTCACTCATTTTGTTCCATCAGTGAAAACAAAAGGAAAATTAAATGAAGTCCAAACCATGACCCTCTGCTGTGTTTAAATTTATACAGTGGAAATTACTTAGAGTGATCATGGTTACAGTGATCAACTGCTTTTATAGATCAAAAAGCTTGGGACAGAATTATTCCTATACAAAATTTATGATGTTTAATTAAATTCCTTACAGAAATCAAGTAATCCGCTTGCAGTGTTCATTTTGGGTCCTTTCAAACAAACTATGGAAAAAAAATAAAACTGAGGTCATTCTGTTTATTTTTTTTTACTTTACACCCATGATAAGCAGCTGCTGCACCATTATTGCCTCACAGTAACCGATGGTAACCGTCTGCTTCCGGCTGGCTACCTGAGGCTGGTGCTGCATGCCCATTGAAATCATGACGGGAAAAAAAAAAGTCATTTTCTCTCGATGAAACATGTAATAAGTTTTTGACAATAAAGGGGGGGGGGGAAATAAGGAAAGTATTACCACTTTCTTTGCCTGTTCTGCCGCCATCATGTCATTGGCAAAAGTCAGAACCCCTGCTACTTCAAAAACGTGCACACAAATTGTGTTATAATAATCATCTGCTTATAATGATATTTGACCCGGACAGACATGATCACTATAAGTGGTTTTTAATGTATTTATATCCTTCTCCAGTTTCTTCATCTCCGACTGCAATTTCTTAATTTTTAACTTTTGATGACGCTTGGAAATCCAATGACATCCTACGAAAGAGAGAATGTGTCAAAGAGTAGATAATTATGTAGTTGGTAATAATGAGTTGGTAAGTTGGTTCTCATAAGTGTCCAACACCATGATTTTAAACATGCATCTGATATTATCTAGCCTACTGATAATACAGCCACCGTCAGTGACCTGAAAACAACATGTAGGAACAAGCGCTGCTTTTCACTTTGCCCCAACAGACATATCCTGCCGGTCAGGGGAAGTGTCGAAGTGTCCTTGGGCAAGATACTGAATCCAAAATTGCTCCGCATGGCTGTGCCATCAGCGTATGAATGTGTGTGAATGGGTGAATGTGACTTGTAATGTAAAAAAACATTTTGAGTGGTTGGAAGACTAGAAAGTTGCTATACAAGTACAGTCCATTTACCATATACTTCCATCAGCAGGGTTTGTTTGAGAACACCGCTCCAGTTTTCTCTTCTTTTTGCGACATAATCAACTATGTACTCCGTGCATGTGCACAATGCAAGCTTATTCAAGCCCGGCTAGAGTTAATGACTAGACACAGCTAATTGTGTTAGTGGTACTGCTTGAGCCTTAAGTTAAAGTTGACATTAATTCAAGCCAGACATTTTTAAGTAAGCGCGGCTTTCATTACCTGCATTGATGGAATACCCCTTTGCTCTGTCTGAAAAGTGTCCTGAGGTAACTTCTGTTTTGATTTGATTAAATAAAATTGACTTGACTACTCTGCGTCTTACAGAGACTCCATACAATTAACCACTGGGACTGACCTGGCAACCTCTGGACTCTGTTTGAGAGCAAGTAGGAGAGGTTCAGTGTTGATGAGGATAGCCCAGCAGGGGAAACAGGCCAGCAGCAGAATCAGAATCCCCCTCTGGAGAATCACACCCACACGCTTGAAGTTACCGCTCCCATACGTCTACATGAAACAGGTAGACAGATAAAGAAGTAGAGTTAGAAAACACAAATCACACTACTAAGTAAACATATGAATGGGTCAAGAAAGCAAACTTGACACAAAAGTTAATTATGGAGTTGTTTTTAGGGAGAAAGAACAACCTTTGTTGAGGACACTACCTGAGATATGAGGGTATCACAAGTTGATGATAAACCAGTGCCAATGGAAATAGCAGCCATGTTAACCACCTGCAATTGAGGAAAAGAACATCAGAATCAATCTGTGTAGACAAAAAGAACACAATTTCAGAACAAACCTGATCAATTCATTGCCAAATAGATACATTTGAAGGCAAGCTTATAGAAGGCATAACAGCACACAGGTGGCTGAAAGATTCAAGCATGTTTCCTCACCGCAGTTGCTAGTGATACAGCTGCAAGCTCTGTTTTTCCCAGGTGACCACAGAACACCATGCTGATGATACTGATCAGAAACACCATAAAGTAGGAAATGACCTGGAGGACAAAAACAAACACAAAACTCTCCCTTTTTTTCTTGTTCAGAGAAATGATAGATGTTTTTTTAAAAAACGTTTAAGAGTTTCCTTATGTGTCAAAGTTAGATCTAAAGCTATTCTAACTGATACAGGGTTTATTTACTTTGTAGGGAAGCTTATTATTCTATATTATTATGGACGTTTGAGTGCAGTGTGTATGCTGCATTACTGCTGACCATTACAAACCAGTACTGTACCTTCTTTTACTTTACTTAGTTACCTGTTTTATATGTAAATACATGTATTTATGTTTGTGCATATATGTGTGTATGTAATATTATTTTTTACTTACTTTTGATTCACATTATTATATGAAATTATATTAGTAGTATTATTAGCCTATATTATTTATTTTTTATAAGGGCCACAGGAACAGTAGCTGTTGCACTGGTAACAGCTAAAGGGGATCAAATTAAGTAAATAAATAAATAGATTAATTAATTAATTAATATACAAGTAGGAGAACACAAGTTAACAAAGAAATTATGTTTTAGACATTGACTATGTTCAGTATCTAAACAAATGAGTTGTGTAACAGTTAGCCTCAAACTCCTAATAATAACTTACAGCAGGCAATCAATTTGTTAAAAAAAATGGTTGCGTATTGTTCCTCTATGAGATGTTTATGACAGATTGAAATAAAATCATAGTAACAGGAACGTAAAGTAGCTTAGTAGTTATCAACATACTCTGCATAACGGTCCATGAAAGGCTGTAGATGTTGTTTTTAAGCTCTGCATCCAAATGCATATTTTATACCTGCTAACAGGTAGACAATGTCTTTACACACAGTCTGTGTTGTACCTAACAGTAGCTGCGATAGCAGACAGTCATTGATCAGTGTGGAGTCATGAAGTACAGAGCTGCCAACCTTCCTGTTGTCTGTCCATGTCCATGGCTATATCACGTGACTTTGTTATTACTTTGTAGCGACGTGCACTTGAAATAAAGAATGCTAACTCAAAAATACTGGTATTACTGGTAAGTTATTCAAAAAACTACAAGTAGAGGGAAAAAACGACTTCTTTAGAAGTTTAGAGGAGTAGTTCGTTACTTTCCAGGCCTGTAAAGCAGGAAATGCGCTCAAACCCAGTCTTACCACTGGCGCCGCTAGTTTGACAAGTTGCACTATCTCATCCCGGTAGAGCCGCAGGATGAAACCTACACCGGAGCCGTGATCACAGGGAGCCGCTTCATTTGTCAGAGGTCCATTCACTCCTCTGATGTATTTTACTGTTGGTGCAGGACAGTCCATACCCGAAACGGAGGAGCTTTACAGTTTGTTTTACAGAAAATGAGACCAAGCGAAAAAACGTGTTTCTGCACGCGAGGGGGATTGTAAGGGTGGTCAGTAGAGGTGGGCAGTGCCACCCCTACAATTTGATTGGCCACCACCGAGGGCTGAGCCACTGTCTCAAGTGACAACAAATTTTTAGGAAACCCCCCCCAAAGGGGCCCCATTTCATTGGCTTTTCTATGACCAGAATAACATCCGGATAACTACTGTTTACATTGACTAACCTTAGACAAAATAGAGAGGAGTGAAAAAAGAAAGAGAAAAAGAAAAGAAAGCAGGACAGTGGTCAGTGGAGCAGATAATGACGAATGATGAGAAATGATTGATGATAGTAAATGGTATAAGCCAAAAAAGTTAGTTAGCAAAGACACATGTCATGTAACATGTAGCCTAGCTAATGTTTTAGGAGTTGGCATTTGTAAATGGAATTGTGAAATCCAGTAAAGATCTTTAAAAACACAAGACCACAAATACTTGGTTTAGTTACAGGTCAGAGCATTATTTATTATAATAAAGGAACCTGAAGATGGTAAAACACCTTGTTGCTTTGTCCAAAAATCAGATTCACACTAACTCTGTAATGGTGCATGTTACTTATCCAGTCACTTCATGTTAGTCTCCTCAGATTCTCAGAATTCTGCAGCACAAAGTCCATGACTGTAACGGCCTGAAACATGGTCAGAACCTGTTTTTTATTCTTTATCCAAAAATATCCAGGATAATTGTCTTATTATATTAGTATATGCTTTGATGTAAAGCACACTATATAATTTAGATTAGACATTTTGAGTTAATTTAGAGCTAATTTAGAGCAAGATAGAATCCAGGGTTTGCATTATGCATTTTTGTTTGGTGGTTTGTTTAGAGCATTTGACTACTTAAAAGCCTTAGATTTTGTAAATGAGCTCAGAAAAAGGTCTTATCTATTAGTCATTGTTAAAGTTAGCCTACTTGACTATAAAGGTTCTGCAAAATAGGAGACTGGCCATTAACACTTATGTGTATGCATGTAGCCTATTAATTTATGTTTTAGCCTATTATTAGAGGAATATTAATGCATATAAAAAAGTCTGTGTACTGTGCACATTAGCAACACACTGCAGCCACCTCTAGACATCCCTTTGCCACCCCTGGGCCACCTCAGTTAAAAATTCCTAGAACCACCTCTGCTGTTCTGTCCATTGTGATTAGACGGGAACCAAACTACTGTGTGGATGCGCCTTGTCACCTGTCTAACACAATGTCATTGTCATGTTTAAATGAAAGACAATATTCTCTATTGGTGGAACTAAAGATTCTTCCACATAATGAAGCCTACTTTTACTCAACTACATTTGTTCTTTTCAGATTAACTTTTAACATACAAAACATATGGTTAGCTAATAAATTATAATTGTCACCAACAGTATGAAGTAGCTACTTAAAAAATGAAGCTTCACCTCAACCAGATAGCCTACAATATTAAATACTGCTGAATTGTATTGTATTGTAGACCATGTAGATCTACGCATGGCTCTGCTTACAAAAGTAATACAGGTCTCATTTTCATGACAGCAGACACTTTATATATAATAATGATGTTTGGGTCAGCTTGCATTTGTGCCATGTGAAACCAAATCAACCAAAATGAAAAATCAAAAAGTGTGTCCAAAGAGTGCCAGTTTCACACTGTCTGTACTCTGTTTCACTTGATGTTGAAATCATCTTACAACACTAAACACACATATGAAATAATACACAAAACACGGCTGGGTTGAAGATTTAAAAATATTATTGTACAATAAAGAGACAGAACACACAAAGTTTGCATCAGTTCGTCTGCCCGAACAAAGAGCAAACCTATTCTATTATAGTTGCAGAAGAAACAGAGAAATGATCTGGGATTAGTCAATGTATCAGCTTACATGATAACAGCCAATGGCAAACAGCCATGAGATATTAATTTACATGCCCATGTATGCTAGACAAGAGCAGGCAAGAGCCCTCAGCTATATTTAACCTGTCCTGTTTACAAGACCCAGGATGTTACCTTATCTGAGCCTAAGCTAGAATGAAGAGGGAGGAGTGACAGAGAGAGAAAAGAGAGAAACATTCCTTCTCTCAAGGACATGCACACATTCACTGAGCAAATGATCATCCTTGAACAACTCTGCACATTAAAATGATAAACAAAATGATAAACAAAAACCAAACCAAAATGATACACACTTTATTAAATCAACTTGATATATCAAGTACCTCATGAAAAATGAAAAAATACACAAAATACAAATAAATTAAATATTCACTCATACATAAACATTCACGATTCACTTTCTAGGCCATTTTTACTTATAGAACCGGCTACATGCACATTACTCAAGGCATGCACTATTACAATAAATGAAGATGTAGCCTACAAGATGTACTAACATCATCTTACTAAGTGCTTCAGGCAGCATTTAAATTATAAAGAGGACAGGACATGTCTGAACAGATTGTACATTAAAGTTGCATTATGAAATTTTGACAAAAAGTGTGAAAACATGTGAGTTCAAAACAAACTGCACCAGATCAACTTATCTAGTTCTCATGGCTAACATTAGGTGCACACTTACCTGATGTTAGTTACACGTTCCACAGAATCAGAACATGTGTTTCTCCTTGGAGTTCTCTTTGCTACTGCCAAAATAAGGTTCAATATTTATTTGTATTATAGTCCTCATTTGCCATGCTAACTGCTGAGAATTTTTTTTCTTTTCTTATTAGATGTTTGATTCTTACCAGAGTATTTTACTTTTTTTCTCTGTCATATTGCACTGCATAATGGGAGCAGCTCAGTGGTTTTGTATGAGGGGGCTACGGTGGGCCGGAGCAGTACAAGCAGACAGACTGGCAAGCCAAAACATAAATCTGCACAAAGCTGCAGACTGAGGCGTTGATCCTCAGTGAGATCAAAAGTATGAGCAATCCCTTCACATTATAGGGAGTTAATTCAATCAGTGCTAACATATACTCTTGCTTGATGGAGATTTAAGCTGCCAGAGTCATTTCAGTATTCTGACAAGGTAGAAGAGTCCAGCGACCAGTTGTGTTACTGAGACAACAACTGCTACTGTAGTGGCGGTGGATTTAACGTGGTCTAGATCATAAATATGGACGTAGTCACCGTGACGTTACCTATTAGTCTGCGGACTGCCGTTTTGAAGCTTAAAGCCTCGAATGTAGCGAGTTGACCATCGCAATCTTGGATTTGGCCGTCGCCATTTTTGATTTTTAGAGCCAGAAGTTACCATATTTGGACGAGAGGGTGGAGCTGACCATAGCGCTAGCTGCTAGCTCGGTTAGCACGGTGCATTTACAATCTATGGTTAACAGTGATAATGCTAGTGCTAATGCTAATGTTAATTCTAATGCTAAAACTGATCATCCGACTTATTGATGGGACTCCGGCTCTTGCGCTCACAAGAGTCTGAAAGAGACATTAAAGACAGTTGCTGACGGCACGTTTTAAAGTTGTGAAATCAAAATAAAAACTTGCTATGAAATACTGTAAGAATAACAAGAACAACATGTTCTTATATATACACATAACAAGGCAAGGACATGAATCCTGCAGTTAACAAGTTCGGGGAACCGACACTGTCAGCCATTGCGCAGTCCTATCTGTGATTGAAGATCTGCGTTCGTTTATTCGGTGACTCCACACATTACTCCTTGTCATGATTTGTATCATGGGGTAATGCTCATAGAGCCAATGTTACATGATTATATGCTGTTGTGAGGTTTTTTTTTCCATCACCACAACTGGACCCATTAAAGAAGGGCATATGAGTGGAATACAAACTTAACAGCATGATGGGTCTCACCAAATGTGCTGTTTCCACAAATATGTACAAAAACGGCTTCACCCTTTATTGAAAAATCACAAATATGCACAATAACTACAGTTTCATTGTAGTTTATATTTTCTTACACAAGTGTAATGATAACATAACTAATTCAATTCCAATATCAACACTCTTACATCACACCCCCAACTTTACAATTTTCCCTGTCTTGTTGCCCAGTAACAAAATGACTACAGAACATCAAAACTATATATTAAATAGTAATTTAAAAAGATACGTACAGTGAAATTTATTTCCAAGTCACCTTACAACAACATAAAGTTGTTACACCCTTATTTCCTAACCTGCCGTCCTCCTCTCCTGCAGGATATATTTGTCCAGCTATAGGTAAATCGAAAGTATTAAAAGGCTTTAGTTGGTAAATGTAAGAAATAAAAGTATTATAACAAGTGACTATCTATCCTATATAATTAAAGAAGTATATATACATATACAGTACAAGTAACACAAATACTACACATTCATATACTTTATTTGAGTACTACAGAGGGTATACAGGCTAAATAGAAGCATTCTGGATGTATCAACTCAATCTTACCACTGGTCCTGCCATGCCGAAAAGTTGTTTCAGCTCATTCCACTAGCCCAGGATATGAAGGGTAAAGCCTTCACTGTGCCTCAGGCAAGAGCTGCAGTCTTCCCCAGAGCCCTGAACAGATGAGGCCACATCACCTGCTGTCAATAAAGCTCCCTTCACATTGAAATTGACTGTTGTTTTTGCAGAACCTTCAATAGTGAGCGGGATCAGGCACCAAACAGACAGCAAGCTCTGATTTAGAACTGATTCAACACAGTGAAAATATGTAACAAGGCTGGTAAATGTTAATGTTGATAACTAACAGAGGATTCAGTGGAAACCTGTCATATCCATGAGTTAATATTTTGTCTTCTGTAATGTCTCATAATTTCAATTTACTTGACTTACTAGCTCATAATTGTGTCTCTAAATGTCATTGTATCTAACATAGTAAATCCAATAAGTTTAACTTGAATTAGTGTCTCATGATGTTGACTTAAAAATTCATAATTCACAAGTCACTTGATACCAGGTTGAAAAGCAGTGTCACTGCCACAATCAGTGTCAGTGATGGCTGTGTTCAGATGTGTACTCTATAGCACATCTAATCCCACCCAAAGGTAATGTCTGGGTGTACTGGTGAGAAGTCATCAAAAACAAGATTTTCAGCTGGTGTTACGTTGCCTCCTAAAAAGTAATAATTTTGGATTCTTACCTCATCATTTTGAATTTTCTCAGGGTTTTGTTTTGGCCATTCCTACATTTTAATGTAGGAATGGCCAATTTTAACTTTTTTCTTGTCCTGGTAGAATTGGAGTGTTTTTGGATTTAAGTGCCACTGGCCAGACTCTCATTGTACTCATCATACGTGCAGTTTACTTACATTTGAAGTATTCAAACTGTTGCACAATACATACACTACTTTACTATGGCTACAATACTGGTAATACAATTTTACATTGCATATACAAATGTGAAGGAACCAATTCTGGAGCTATCAATCATAATAACATGATCTTCAGTTGTCATGGAATTATCGATATTAAAAATTTTTCTGAGCACTTTAAGGACATAATGTACACAATGGTTTGAAAGTTGAGTTACAACATATAACAAATTCAGTAGTTATTCTAAGCATTTGAGAACAACCGATGCTGATGTTTTTTCTGGTTACAAGGCATTGTCAGTTATAAGTATCATTGCTGTGAATTTGTTTTGAAATGTTTTTGCCCTCTAGTGGTGAAATCATTTAATGCAGCCTCTCTCCAGATTTATTCACAGTGCCAGAAGTGCACTACTTCATAATCACAATCTTTAAGAGAAATTAACAGCGGCAATTTCATACAAACAAACCTGTGCAGAAGCAGCATTGACATTATGTGAGCATGTGTGTTTCACTCTTTCACTGATGTTGAGAATTTCATCTATTTTAAATGACAGGTGATGTGATATCCCCAACTCTGTTATTTCTTTCAATACCACATCACAGGAACAGGAGTAAGGAATATAAACAGTTGAATGAATGAAAAAATAAGTAAAAATAGGTATCTGTGTAAACATGGTGTCAGTCATCTTTGGTGCTAGTCTATTTTTGGTGTCTCAATACCACATTTTGCTATGTGACATCTGAGTTTTCCACTTCAGTCTGGAGACGATCTGACGATGCTGAGAAACAAAAGTGGTTATAGATGTAAATGTCCTGGTGGCTGTTTGGCTGAATGAGCAAAGAAGTCACAAATGGATGAGCAATAAAGAAGTAATAGAAAGAAAATCTGGACATAGTTTTTAATGGTGGGAGTTGAGCATTACAAAGCAAGAGCAGACGTCATCATTCAGTCAATCTCAGATAAAATCCCTGATGAAACAACAATGCATTTTATGGCTTATTACAGCATGCTTTGTGAGCACAGATGATGATTTAAAAAAAAAGTTTTTTTTCAAACATTTGTATGGGGCAATTTCCTCCTGGAGATAATAGTTATTCAATTCTTCTGCAAATTGGAAATAAAATATAAGAAATTATATTTTGTTGAAACAAAGGGAACAAAACATTACAAGTTAATGAATAAAATGTTTCAGCAAAATAGCCATTATAAATATATATAGAAACACTGTCTGTAATATATTGTGTTCCCAGTTCTGCAGTGGTGAAATTTCTCCAGTGAACATGCAAGTCCAATGTGCGTCAATCCTTTTTATTTTAAGAAACATTCCAAGTGAAAATGCTGCGATACAACAGCTTATCCACAAAAGCTTTAGGTAAGTCAGTGTTGCATATGATTTTGTGATGAATGTGTTGAGTTTAATGAACTCCAATGATTGGATCAGTTTCACTGATTTTCTCTTAAACCCTTCCATACAGTGTGTCAATCAAAGGACAAAAAAGCACATATGGATAGTTGACTGTGCTGCATTCTGTATTTCTGCACTGCTTGGGCTATTTGTGCCCATATTTAGTCACCGGTTTACTAGTATTTGTGGCCATACTGGAGCATCTGTAGTATTAATGCACTTAGTGTAAGGGACAGTGTAGTCTAAGTCAGCAAAAAGTCCTTCCTGCTGAAGGTCCCCGAAGTTCAGACACAGATATGCAGGTTTTTATGATGTTAAAAAGCTTGCAGAATGTTGCAGAATGTAACTTAAGACTCTTAAAATTATCATCAAACTATATAACACACTGTATGTATCTTTGGGAAATGGCTTCATCAGGCCTCCTATAGAACAGAGATTCATGATCTCAGTGGATATTTGTTAGCACTAAATAGAAAAAATAAATTAATGTATGGAAAAGATCAGTGGTTGACAGCATCATACTCATGCACTGGAGGGCTCAGTGTTTCACCTGCAGGTGGAGAAAGCAAGTGCTGACAAACCAATGAGAGAAAAGCTAGCAAATGTATTACACTTCCATAAATTATACTAAATGACAACAAACTGAATGTGCAAAAGACTGTGCCTCACCCAAACCTTAACTGTTGTTTTATAAAGTCATATAATGCGCATACATCAGCATTCTGCTACTAGATTTATAAAATGGCAAACACAGCTTTAGGCTTGATACATGTGATTTGATAAATCATTTCTCACTCTTGTTTTTGGTTTTGTAAACAGTAACATTCAAAGAACTCCTCACTGACAGCCTGGCAAATGTCAAGGTATATAAGCATCAGTAAACTGCAGTGCTTTTTATCAGAAGATCAAAGGAAGTTAAGTCATCTTTAGATGGTCAGTCAGTCGGACAAAAGGCCTACATATGAATGGATGAATCAAAGACTGATTCACTCCATGTATATGTATGTGTGTGTGTGCGCGCGCTCGCGTATGTGTGTAAAAGGCCCACTACTCTGATACACCTCTACTCCTGTGTCTAAAGCTATGCCTGTAAACATTTCCAAATGTCTCCCTTCATTGTCTTTACATTCCTTGCTTGCTCATAAACACACTGTAGTAACTCATGAATTAAATAAATGAATTGATAAACGTAATAGAGAATACATTCAAGTACATCAGTTCCTCAATACTGGAATGCAAGCTGGTTCTGCTTTTGCAGCTTGCACCACTCTATAGTCTGGTTGTTTGGTTTGTGGGCTTCAGTACGTGCACAGCATACAGTCAGTAACCACATGCACCTCACCAATCTATGCCCTGTAAACTGCACAAAAGTGCAAACCTGCTCAATGAAGTTGTTGTGATCATTTGAGCAATCATGGAGCTCAGTGACACTAGTGTGTTTCACATGTAACCTCACCGCAGCTTTGCTGCCCATACATACCCAACATAAACATGCCGACTGTCCCAGTCACACTCTGCCCACATCTACAGCAGCTGTGGACTCACTAGTGACCCCATGAGGTTACACACCACAGGTTGCTTGAAGGTCATTTCAAAGTCTGCAGAGGTTGTTGTCTCATAGTGCAGTGAGAGTGCGGAACAGCTGAGTGAGGCAGAAGACAGAGGCGGTGAGCGCGGTGCACTGTTTGGCTAGCAGCTTGGTGCTCAGGTCCTGGCAGCTGCGCTTGCTACTGGCACGCTCCGCTGCCAGACAGAAGTCCCTGAATGACCGAGCCACATCTGCCAGACCTGCAACTGCCTCAGCGTTCCTCCGGTCACACCTGTCACAACCAGAGAACCAGAGGCATATCCCGGCCAACTCCACCAGGGTCCGGAAACTGTCAGCCAGGGAGTGAAGCATTTCCTCTGGGCTCTGTCCAATCCCCACCACTTTCTGGCAGCCTGACATCAGCCGCCGTGCCTCTATTTGGAGCACCCGCTTGTTCTCCGTAAAGTGGGCAGGGCAGGTGTCCCTTGGGTGGCGACCTCCATAACCTGCCATAGATCGGTCAGCACCACTATTCTCCAGGATGGAGAGGAGCTGGTCCACGTCTACACGGAGCACTTGGAAACCTGTGGGGGGTTCCGGGTAGTGCTGCTGGCCTAGTCGACTGATGGTGTCCTTGTGCGTTTGAGACATGAAACAGTCAGAAGCGTCAGACAGTGGTGAGAGGAGAGGGCTGAGCTCAGAGGTAGAGGAAGAGAAAAGGATGGAGCGTGGAAAGGAGGGAGAGTGGGTGGCGGAGGTGGAGAGGAAGGAGGGAACAGGAGGGGCAGTTATGAGAGGAAGACCTGCTCCAGAAGTCTGAGTCACACCGCTGCTCTGTGTGCGGCAGGAGAACTCGTAAACTGTCAGCTCCTCATCAAAGCTGTCCCCCCCACTGAAGCAGTTGGTGTAGACCGCTGGACAACCACAAGCATCCAGTGGCACCTGTACCCCCTCCACAACTGACTCACATCCAGATGCTAGCACAGAACTGCAGCCAAACTCAGACTTCAAGGGTGGGGCGGTCCCCATCTCGGCCGTTGTCTTTGTCTGGGAAGGGTCCTCACAGATGGTAAACACCCTGCAGCCTGAGGAAAATATTTTTGGTGAGTCTAAGTTCTGCTCTGTAGGTCTACAAAGACCCATTAAAGGCCTGTCACTACTGTTCCTTCTTACTTTGTGTGTCTGACTATGAAAAGGGAGTCCTGGCCCATTTAGATTCTGTGTGGTCACCACTATCGGAGGGGGGATGGAGGGTGATGGATTGCTCATTTTATAAACTGGAATGTCTTCACTTGGAGTTGTGACTTTCATCTTTGATGCTGGGGCATCTTTTATAGGGCCGGGAGTGTCCATATTTAGGCCTGTAGAATCTCTTTGGAGGCTGCTCAATAAGGAGGCTGGAGGCTCTGTTATTGGTCCTGGTGTGTTCTTGTTAGGTCCACTGTAGAAAACTTGATTTCTGTGTTGTGGTTTGGGCTCAGTCTGGATGGGAAACAATGAGCTGTCATCGTCCACCACCACCAACACCTTATCTACTGCTTCCTTCACTTCTGATACCGAATGAGAACTCTTAGCTGAGGTTGTTTCCACAAAAATCTCCCCCTCTACCTCTGATCCTGTGACCGTTGTATCTGAATCGTCTGACTCCACTGATTCTTCATTTGTGCCCATTTCAAAATCTATCGTTTGTGTGACATCATGAATGTCTGTTACTTTGATGGTGATCTCTTTGTTGTCCCTACTGTTGTCCTTAGCAGGACTCTGGGCTACATTTCCTACCCCAGCTTGGTTGAGGGTTTCTTGGGAACGCGATAAATAAAGGGGCAACTTTTGAATCTTCCCCCTAAGTGTGGAGGCAGATAAGCGGCCCATGATGCCGGGGGAACAAGATTGGAAGAGGAAGTGAGTTGGAGAAGGAGGTTCTTTGGAGAGATCATGGATCGTGGCTGTCCTAGCTTTTGCTAAGCTGGGACTAACCAAACCTTTAGCTTCAGCACATGGCATGGTGAATTCACTTCTGGGTTTATCCACAGTTTGATTTGAGCATGAAGAAATTTCGTGTGTCACCTCACTTTTCAATTTAGCACCTGAATTAAATGTAGGAGAGGTGACACTTGTTGCAGCTCCAAGCTTTGCTGTGATAGAGTTTATAGCTCGAGTATATTCAGAATTAATGGAATGAGTTCTTGTATGAGCTTCAGTGTTGGTAAAAGACGTACATATACTAATTTGAGACTCACCTTTATCTGCTGTGGCTGATTTAGCACTGATGCTAGGCTTTATCGCTATAGTCCAATCATCTCTGTCTATAGCTTTCATGTCACTTGAACTAGAATTTAGGGAATTAATCATTTCGTCATCATCAAAAACATTGTCTGAATTGGTGCTGTTGGTTACTTCATCGCTAGCAGTCATGGTAGAACCTACAAAACTGATGGCTTTGTCTTCATTAACACTGGATGTGATTTCTAAATGTAACTGTGCTTTGTTAGTGTGATTTTGATTACTAAGTGGCATCTCCTCGGAATTAGATATAGACATTTTGATTGAACTTCCTGTGTTTGTGCCATCCTCTTCTTCCCTTACTAAACAGTCACTTTGGGATTTGTGATGAACTGGTGTTGGAGGTAGAGGGGATGAGGGTGGAGGGGGTGGCGGTGAGTATGACGGAGGATTTAAATCAGCACTCACATCATCAAGCATGCATTCCTCTACATATGAATTTTGCTCTGGAGCAATCAGATGGGCTCCCAGAAGGCCGTTACTACCTTTTTTATTCACATCTATCAAACATGCAGTCAGTGTGTTGGCCTCTGGATGCCTTTCAGCACCAATGAGAGGTCTCTTTGAACTGGGCAAGTACTCTGATGTTCCCCCTTTACTCTCTTCTCCTGCGTCTTCCCCCTTACCATCCTCTTCAGGGATCTCTGGCAAAAACATATGAGTAGTGAAGGGCCCGTTCCCTGACACACCTGATGCCTCCTCTTCCTCGCTCTCCAACTTCCCCTCACCCATCTCCTCCTGTCCCTCCCCTTCCTCCTTTCCATCACCCCTCCGATCAGCACTCTCCTTCCCATCTGGATCCACTCGGCACCGGACGACAGTGATGGTAGGAGACGCTGCCTTCAAGAGGTCTATGACTGATTTGGATTCCATTGCATCAGGTTCCATTTCCATTTCTTGCTTCCTGGTCCTGGAGGAGGCCTGTGGGTCTTTCATCTGCTCGTGAGACACAAAACCAGAAGGAAAACCTGGACTGTGGGGGCGGGGTTTGGACAGGATGGGTTTTGTTTCGAGCTGGGCTGGTTCCCCTTCAGAGTGAGTGAGGGAGGAGACAGTGGGACTGGGATTCTGAGTTTGCTCTGAGGGTTCAGGGTCAGAACTCAGCATCTGGGCATCACTGATTTCAGCCAAAAGGTTTTTATGAAGCCTGTTGGAGACTGGATCATGCTGAGGTTGTGGATCTGGTTCTGGATATGACACCCTAGATGTGTAATCAGTTTCCATGAAGGAACGCCGCTTACGGGATCTTTTTCTGAGCTGGTACAACGTTTCTCTGCCTCCTCCTTCCTCTTCTCCTTTTCCATCCTCTTCTGGATTCCCATCTTTGTCTGCATCTGACACAGAGACTCTGATGTCACTGAGGCTAAGAGTGCTTAGGAAGTCCATTTTCATCTCTCTGCAAATATCTGCAAGATAGTAAAAAAAGAGGTTTAACAAAACTTGTGTTTTAAACAAGGGGTACATGAAAACGAGCTTTTCACATTATCAAAAACTAGTAAATATCTCTCATGTTCTTGGCACTATAAAAACAATGAATACTGATGAACATAAATCAACTCATAGACCAGTGAACTTCTAATTTTGAACCACTTCACAGTATTTTGTGGAAAGTCCAACTTAAATCACAATTAGTCATCTGTTTTTGAGGTCAAAGTCATGTCAAAGTGAATCTTAAAAGTTAATTGACTTTTAGTACTATAAAGTAAAAAAAAAAAATAGATATTCTATGGGGATATTAGAAATGCTCCTTTTTCTCAATACTGAGTGGACGTTCTTGGTGTTTGTGTTTGATTGACAGCGGCAAGCTGAGCCCTCGCAGGGGCATGGAGGGACAAATTAAACAAACCTGTACTAAGAACTAAATCTCAGACAGTGTTTTTTTAGTGGTGATGTAGAAAAATAAGGACAAAACGACTTTGCTTCTGCACCACCGATGTTGACATTTGCAGGTAATTTCCTAAGCTGTTCAATGTGCAGCAGTTGATCAGCTTATTAGCTATGTAGCCTGCAAACTGCCTTTGGTACTACATTTTCTCCAGGGGCTGATTGTTTGGTATCTCATTCAGAAAACAATGGTACAGGGCAAGACATGTCCTTGTTTGTAGGGAAGAGGGAGGCATTAGCTGGAAAAGTAATGTGGGTTTTTGTTGTTCAAAGTCTGTGTTTCTGGTTTTGTTGTGTCTCAGGCTGTAGTCAGGCTGGCTCCATGGTGTCCATCTGCCTAATTTAACTGGCTATTTGCAAAGAAGTTCTCCATCTCCAGCTGGTTTATGCAAATATAGGGGGGACAATCACAAAACCAAAATTGTGTCACTGTTGGATTCCATTTTTTTTTTCAGGAGATCACAGGGCATTCATTTGAGTTGGACTTAAAAGGTTTATATCAAAGATGAGTTGCAGATTAATGCTCTATATAAAGCTTTAATTAATTTGTTTATTTATTTACTAGTATATTGAACTATGGGTACTGCTAAATTTCTTCCTCATGAGACCCAAAACCAGGGAAAGCATGGTTGCTCTAACATCTATAGGCTGAATCTTTAAAGTTGGTATACCACATCCAACATCATTGGTAGGTGTGGTCAGAAGTGTGGCCTGCAATGTTCCTGCTAATGATAGTACATTGCTCTATAATGCATTGCTGTATCACTTTTGCAGGGCAAGAACTTCAGCCACCAGATGGCAGCAATTTCAAGCCTGTTTTTTAATCGCTCTAAAGGGCTTGAAACTGACAGCAAATGCTTGTGACCACATGAATAAGAGGCTCAAAGAAAGCCTCACAGAGAAAACTGAATCACCTCTAGGCACAGCCCCCGAAGTCGGGTCTTCAGGTGAGGTGAAGCGATCTCTGGCATCAAAGAACTCTTCATCAGAGCTGCTGTCTCCAAAGCCGGGTGGTGGCTGGAGGATGGGGATCGGCTCCAGTTCTACCTGATCTCCCTCCACTTTATCGCCCTCTTCTCCCTCATTATGATTCAGGAGGCGGGGAAAGCTGCAAGCGCTGTCTGGGGTGATGTTGGAGCAGAGTTTGTAGTAGGAGCTTGTGTTGCTGTGGTCAAAGTTAAACACAAACTCCATGTGGGAGGAGCACGACGAAGAGGAAAGTGAATGTTCTTTAAAACTACCCTCCCCACTTATGCTTCCTCCTTCTCCTGCTCTTCTCACTGACTCATCCATCTCTTTCAACATCTTCCTTCTCCTTCTCCTCAGTTCCTCTTCTTCGTCTTCATCATCGTCACTGGCCTCTGGGGGGCTCGGCAGGAAGTCCACAAGCCGGGAGAGCTCAGCGAAACACAGGGAGCTGTCATCAGAGCAGGAAGTGCTTAAATGTTTTTTGACGTGGTGAATGTTTGCTGAGGTTGAGACGGGTCCGAGGAGTTGGGGATCAGCGCCATCGCCTGACCTCCTGCAGTCCCCTTCTCCTACGTCGTGAGTTGAGAAGTGAATAAGGGGATGGGAGTGAGCAGGTGGAGGAGCGAGGAGGTGGGTCTGAGCGTGCCTATGAGAGTAAGGATGAAGCTGTAGGGGGGAGTCGATGTGGCCATGAGTTTGTGTGGGAGCATTGGGATGGATGGAGGAAGACGAACACGAAATCAAGTCATCTTCCTCCAGGGCATCGAGAGAGTCGCTGGAGGGGCTGGTGAGGACACGCGAGTCAGAATGACATGAATCTGATGCTTCTGATACAGACGGCTGCTCCTCCGCTGCTTGCACCTCTTCTCCACCTCCCATCTTGCGTTCTTGTGCCTCTTTTTGTGTCCCCACTTTTTCCCGTTGTTCCCCAGAGTCATTGTTTGCTATCTCGATTTGTATTTGTCCACCGCCCCGTGCTCTCGCTGTCTCCTCTTTGTGCTCTCTGTCCTCATTCTTGTGCTCTTTATTCCTATCTGGTAGAGACCTTTCCTTTTCTGTGTTAGCTTCCTTTTCTTTCTTTTGTTTTTTATCCGCCCATGGTTTATCTCCCTTTTCTTTGCCATCTTTGTGTCTCCTTCTGTCTCTGTCTTTCCATTTTCTTCCCTCTGGGTCTGATGAGGATCTGACACGTGGGCAATGCTTCTCATTGTGAGACACTTGGGAGACCAGTGGCTCCATGTCCAGGTCTGAGTTGTCTGAGTCACTGCCACACCGTGACACGTAACCTGCGAAAAATGCCCATGAAAACACGACACCATGAACAGCTGGATAAATCTAACACTCTTATTAATATCCCTTATTTTTTCAGTTACTTAGAGCCCACAGGTGTGTGACTTTTTACTGGTGTGAATGTGTGTGCTTTCTCTGTACCTTCCTCAGCAGACACTCTGTGTTTCTTGGAGACATCTATCCAGGGAAAGATGTTGAGGTTGGGGTCAACAAACACTCGACAGTACCCTGCTATTAGGCAGGACATATCTTTGGCTGCCACTGACTCCAGCAGTAATGTGATGGGCTTGGTATTAGAGAGGAGAGAAGATGATATAAGATGGGGCAAGGAAAGAGAAGGAATGAAAAGACAGTTTCAGCAGTGGAAAAACACTTAATGTAATGTTGTATTCAAAAGGATTATACATTAATATTGATGAAAAAGCATTTTTACTTCTCTTCATGCTGACGTCTACACATTGTATACACGAAGTTCAAGAAAGAATGTAAACAGGTCAGTCAACACTAAAAACACTGCTACAGAAGGGGGTCATATTAAGTTGAATGCCAATTAAGGCAGAGAGGTCTGGCAGTCAGCAGTATGCAAACTTTTAAAGCAACAACAGACGACTAACAGACCTCGTGAGAGGCCAAATCTCCTGTGCGCAAACTGCAGGTGCATCAAACTGAAAAAGCACAAACAAGCGAAAAAAGAAAAAAAAACAATACAAAATTACATAACTCTATTTGATATGTGTAAAATCATGGCAACGCAGGCCAAATAGACATACTGCACCAACAAAGAGGTCAACAAATAATGCTAATCGGTACGCAACCTAACATGACCATCCTTTGTAGCAGCATTTGTAATGCTGATTTAGTCGCTTCAAAGTTAAAGCGCTTTTGATGTGGTTTACAGTATTTTGCATAACTTGTGTGTGTGTGTGTGTGTAATACTGGTCTTACCTTGATGTCCTGCAGGTATATTTTGACCAGGCTGACCTTGTCGGATTCAGGCAGCAGCTCGATGCGTGTGATGCTGGTGAACTCTGTGAGGGTGGACAAGATGCTCAGTTTGTGGTTGACCACCTGACTCACCCCGTAGCGTGCCCCCACCAACAGGGTCACCATGGACTCCCTGTCCTGGAGCTGAAGGGTGGGGAGACATAAGAGAAGCAATGACGGAGACAGAGAAGATTGAAACTTCAATCAACCAAATCTCAAAAGAAACATTTATATAAATATCCAGTATACAGTCCAAAACCCTACCATCATGGTGGCACTGAAGGATTTCCCTCCAAATGACTTGAGGTCGCTCAGCTCCTCCAGATAGTTTATCCGCGCCTGATCGGCTGGCAGGCCCTTCTGCTTGGGATCGTGCTGTGATTGGCTCTTCTTCATGTGGTAGGCAATGGCCTTCCTCAGATCTTTCTCTCGCATGTTCCTCAACAATGTGGAAGACACAAAGTTCTCTATGCCCCAAGTCTTCCTGGAGGAAACACACAAACACAAATTGATAAAGTCTGTTTGTGTGTACATATATGTTACCAAGCTGAAACTCTGGTTGTACTATACAGCTTGTGTGAGTGTGTGACTGTTAGTGTCGCTTGAAAGTAAACATGTTCATGAAATTTTCCACAGATATTGTAAGTTAAGTTGTGTGTACATATTTGTGTGTATGGCAGGCAATGTACAGGAAAAGGTCATATTAAGTGTTAAGACTTTAATTTAATGCCACCAGAGCTAAAAATGGCTTATTGGACGAACATCATTAATATGAATTTCTTTTGTGAAACTAATATTTGTCTGTTACATTTCAAGCAGAGTCATATTTGTGTGGACTGCATGTATGATAAAAAATAACAAAAATATGACTTATAGGGATGTGCTGTTTTAAATCAATTATATGATATTTGTCTTATTACACACTCTTGATTTCAGGAGCTCAAGGACTTGCTCTATGGTAATGTCCTGGAAATTTTAAATGTGTGTACGTCTCACGTTATTGTCTTCAGGTTGGTCTTTGGTGACTGTCCACAGCTCGCCAACCTCTCCTGGATGTGCAGCGCAGCGAGTCGCAGGGCGGTGTTACACCTCATCTCTACGGCAAAACGCTCCTGCAGCACATCATTCACCCCCTAACAAACACAGAGATGAAAAAAACACTGTTGGAACAAGTCATGATTTACTTTTCAATGACATTGTGTGGCTAAGCTTAACATAACATATGTTTACATAATACAGAATTGCTGTAAGAGGAGCTTTTTGGCTTTTTCTTCCTAATTGTGAGCTGAGGAGGTCAACATTTAGCAGAAAATACCTGTAGGTCAAGCTAAATGTTGTATTTATACAGTGTTAATAGTATAGCAGTATAGTATTCAGTTTTACTTGCTGAGTGACAAACTATCTTTTGAAACAACTTGTCAAAGAACCACGTGGCAGAGATAAAACTGGTCTGCTGAGTGCTATTTTACATTAAGGTAAGATGCTTCATCTGCACTAATAAGTGGACAAACTAACTGGATTTCTTGAGGGTGTTAATACTTTGCTTCCTCATTTGATTTAGACATCAAAATCCTGATTGCAGCCCTTGCACATACTATATAAAAATAATCAAATTAAGGGGAAAAATTGAGTTTGAATTCAAACAAACATTAAAACAGACTAGTGGTGGTGTGGATGGTGAGTTCAAATGCAGTCTGGTGGTTTTCTGTGGGTCAGAGGTTCATTAATCTACCTGCAGGTAGAGGTACTCGAAGGCAGTGGGATCCACCTGCAGCAGAGTCTGGAGGTTTTTGGGCATGAAACAAATACGGAACAGACATCTGAAGTCATGGGCCTCTTTCTTCTGGACCACCTGGACACACACACACAAAGAAGGGGAGTACACTGACTGCAACAACTTTTGCACCAAAGAGGGTGAGCTGGTTTAAACTGTTATTTAAGGAGAGAGGTAGATTTATTCTTATTTGTGTGTGTGTGAGTGTGTGTACCTGGTGTATCCTCTCTTCATCGTGTAGGAGCAGCAGTTTGGTGGCACTGTGCCTCTGCTCCAGCATCAGGGAGAAATGTTCAATACGGCTGAGAGAAAGCTTTTCCTTCAGTGTCATCACAATGTCCTGATGCACAAAGAAAATTACATCTTGTGAGACAATATTTTATCACATCAGGAAATATATTTGCTGAGGTGAGCTGAGCTGAGGTTTGGAGGTCTCAGTGAAGCAAGGAGAAGACTGGCAAATCCAGGAAACAGATATATCTAATACTGATAAAGGCTGAGGGAGTGAGTGAATCATATCAGCTGTAGCTTTTAAATTTGGACTTATTCAATCCAATAGAGTCTCAGTTATATGGTTATGTTTAAATATGGAGCTTACTGCAGGCTTAAAGCTACATCACATTCAAATTCACAGAGGTGAACATACAGGATCCTTGACTTCAGGTTAAACACATAATGAATGTTGGCTTCACCACAGTTAAGTATCCAGTATAAGAAAATTGTAAGCCTAAATGTTGGTAATAATTAAGAATGGAAGTTAATATGGTCGACTGTATCATTGCACAGTACCTTGACTGTGGTGCTGGGTTCAAATTTAAAGGCCTTGGTCTGCCCGTTCTCCAGATACACCTTCAGAACGTTAGGCAGGAAGAGCAGCGAGTTGCCCTGCAAGCCACACAAGGGGTCAGATGTCATGGGAGGTGTCAGATGAAAATGTGAGCATCATAAAACCTGCTGGTTCAATAGGATTATGAGTAACAGGCGGATAGAGAGATATGAGCAAGAAACAAGAAAAGAAAGATGTGTGTGTGTTTGAGACACAAAAATATAAAGATTTAACTGGATGTTTTATTTTGCCTGGGGAATGTTTGTCCTAGATACACTGATGCTGCTGCTTTTACACACAAAACTTATTTATATTTTGAAATACTGGGAAGCCAGATTAAAAATATAAAATAGCATGTTTTGCATATTACAACACACTTGCAAGAGGAAAGAGAGAGATTAGGCCATGTCTCATTTTCAGCTCTGCTCACGGAGCTTTTCTTCACATCATATCTTCTTCTCCTCTGGCCTGTTTCTGTCTGCCCTGCTCGTTCGCTGTAGTGAGTCATCTCTCTCTACCTCATCCCTGTTCTCTCATGATTTTAGAAAGTGTTTTGCTGTATTGACACTGTGATGTAATGCAACATTGATGTCTGTGTGTTGTGAAGTTCAAACGGAGAGCTTTCAGATTTAGACAACCCCTCCCTTGTCACCCTCCCATCTTCCATTTCTCTTGTTTTCTCTCCCTTTTAACAATGGCAACCCCCCCCCCACACACACACACTCTCCCTAATCTGATGCTTATTGTCCTGTAATCACAGACATTAGGACGGGAGGATGAAGCAAATATCGATCCGTGTTTTCTCTGTGATTAGTAATAGGCACTCCAGCCTATGTGGTTTTCCTCATTCAGCGAATTTCACATCCGTTGGCATGATGGGAACTCCAACCAGAGCCAGGCTTCAAAAAGAAAAACTGCATATAGTATGGCATAATACTAACCAATTATAAACCATCACTACTCCTCATAGTGCAAAGGTATACCTGACATATAAAGCACTATCTGTTTTATCAAATATTTTCATTATTCAAAATCTAGGAGACCTTAACTCAGTGTAGAGCTGCAATAATTAATTGACCGACAGAAAATTTAATGGCAAATATTTTGATAATTGATTAATCATTTAAGTAATTTTTCAAACAAAGGTGCCAAATATTTAATGAGTCCAGGTTTTAAAATTAAGAATTTGCTGCCTTTCTTGGTCATACATCATTGTTAATTAAATATTTTGGGGTTTGGACATTTGTTTGTCAAAACAACATTGGATGATGTCACTTTGCACTACGATATTGTGATTGTCATCTGTCATTGTTTTCTGATGTTTTATAGACCAAACGTCTAATCGATTAATCGAGAAAATAAGTGACAGATTAATTGATAATGAAAATAATTGTTAATCCAAATAAGTTGGAAGGTCATCGAACTGACTTTTCCAGCTATCACAAGCAAGTCTGGAAAAAAGCTACAGATGATCCTTTCCTCAGTAAAGGAAAAATAAGAGGAGCCCATATAACACCGTCACCTCCCTTCATCTGAAACACATGTTTGTTTACAAGTCCAGCAACTCTGTCTAACTAGTTATTGTTATTGAGAGTGCATATTGAGATCTGATCACAATGCAGGAAATGAGAAAATGAGATGGCTTATTAATAACAGATGTTAGACGTCATTATCCCGATTATGTATCCAGATACAGATTGTGTGCAAATGGAATCTGAAGAAGAATTCTTTAGTGTCTCAAGGAAATGCTGCCAAACAGATGATGATAATAAACACTGGAGAGAGGGATGGGAGAAGTTCTCAGAATAACTGGACAAAATGTTTTCACGCTCACCTGAGAGTGTCCGTTGACCTCCACCTCCTCAGCAAAGTGAACTTTCACAGGGTTGGATTTGAGCTTTGCCCTCTTCTCTGGTGTGATGAATGATGACTTTGGGCCCTGGGAGTACATGACAATAAACTGTAAAGCAGGTTATATTTGCATAATTGAATCAGTATTTCATATGATGCTGGTACAGTATATGTTCAGCAGAGCATAAAGTGGTACATGTGAAGAAAATGAAAATATATGCAGCCTTATTTTGCATTTTATTCAAGCAATTAATAATATGTTAACTATATGAACCCCGGTAGTTTTCTTGGGATGATACTACTCGGTTGTAGACTAACGTTTGCAGTTAAAATCTTTGCTATTTTCTATAGTTGTTTCTTGTCTCATGTTACTCAAGTGTTGGAAAACTGTATAAACAACCAAAAGCCATTGTTGATATCAAATATATCATGTTGCAATGCAATGTGTTGAGAAAAGGTTTTGATTATTTAACAAAAGCAAGTCTTCATCTACACAAATACTATCAAATAACAAGCACTGTCAGGGTCTAATGTGAACTTTGTGGACTGGACTTCAGCTAATATTGGAAAAATGTAAACGATAGGAGGCAGAATGAGACAAGTGATTATGATACATCGATGTGTGCAAGAATTTTAAAAATGCATTATTGAAGTATTACCAATCCTATCTGTGAATACAACACAGGCATCCAAATACATTTTACATTTAGGAGATATTCGTTGTGCATTTATATTCATCATAAGTACTGGTGCTTAGTAACAAAGATAATCTTTCATTACTGAAAGCATCAGAGGAAACTGTCAAACAATCCCTTAAAGCTCTTACATCACTGTGTGATTATAATACAAGTCTGAATCACTTAGATGAGCCTTGGTTCAGAACTCTTTTGATGGTTTCTTACCATCAACAGGCACAACAATTGTTGTTGTTCAATCATGTTTCATTACCTGAGGAGTATCTCAAAATTCAGGTCTTTTCTCTCCCAGTCTGATCTGGAGAAAGTCATCCATGCTATTATTTAATTACTGTAATTCATTGTATTCAGGGTTAAGCCAAAAAATGATCTCATGCCTTCAGCTGCAAGGCTTTAAACAAATACTGGAAGAAAAGATCACATCAACCCTGTTTCAGGATCTCCTCACTGGTTACTGGTAGGTTTTAGAATTCATTCAAGATTTTACTGATCACATTTAAAGCACTTCATGGTTAAGCTCCCAGCTACATTGCTGAATTGCTGCTCTCCTATGAGCCAGAGCGCTGCCTCACATCCCCGGGCAAGGCTCTGCTGGCTGTTCCTAAGTCCCAGCTCAAGACTAAAGGTGACCGGGCCTTTGCAGTCAGGGCCCCTCAGCTCTGGAAGTCCCTGCCTGAGAATCTGAGGCTTGCAGGATCCGTGACATCTTTTAAATCACTTCTCAAATCATATCTTTTTAAAAAAAGCCTTTTATTAATCCTAGCACACTGTTTTTATTTACATGTATTACCTGTTTCATTATTACTGTTGTCTTTTTTCTTTTTCATCTTTATTCTTGGGGATTTTATTCCACTTTATTTTTATATTATATAATATATATTGCACAATATCTATCTATCTATCTATCTATCTATCTGTCTACATTATTATTATTATCATGACAAAGATGAATATTTTCTGTGAAATGCTAATAATTCCTTGAAGCTCAGTAATGATTTCTTGGAAGAGCTGTGAGCCATGAATCAGACCATAAAGGTGCTTCCATCAGCAGAGCCGCTGATGAGAATCACTGAGGAGCAGCCATTTATTTACCGATCCACTTCACCTTAGCGCAAACACGTATGTCAACTTCACACACACAGATTGAGGTGTACAACCTACACACACACACACACACACACACACACACACACACACACACACACACACACACACACACACACACAGATGGAGTGACCATGATAGAGGGTATATAACATGTTGTCACCTTTAACAGTGATGCAGTGGTGGGACCTCGGTGACACAATGGTTGTTAGCCACGACGCTTGACCCCAAGCCTCATTGACATGCTGATTTATGTGTTTGTTGACAACAGCATTTTAGAATCCCATGTGTACATAGACATTGTACATCTATAGCATGTAGGCATGTGTACACATACTGTACATGCTTGTGTTTGTTTTCACAACTGAATGAAAAGGGGAAACTAGAGGAATTGTCCAAACAGCCATCATCCAATTAAGTGTCTACAAGTGTGGAAATGAGTGTTTCTGTGAAATGTTTGTGTGTGTGTTGTTAGTTAGATGCAGTAGACTCACCAACATTGTTCTGAGGACAGTCATTGTCAACGTTTCTTGACACTCCCTGAAAAGAAAAGAAAGGGTGGCTGTTGAGGTGATGTTTGTGGAGATGTGATGTACAAATCTTAATTTTAAACACTTTTTTCTTGTGTTTGTACCAATACTTGTGCATATATGTGTGTTTGTGAGTGCAGCTGTCTGTGTAGACCTGATTATTTCAGCAGCTTGCTCCGGGGTCAGGTCATCGACAGCGACGTTATTGATCTTCACAAGCTGGTCGCCAGGGACGAGCCGGCCATCTGCAGGACCACCTGGACACACAAAATGTCCTTGTGTTGTCATGCCTGAGGGTGTTGAATTGGTCTGCATTCATACCGCAACTGGGGCTGGTGACAGGCAGTATGTTGTATTCTACTGATCTCCTTTCATCTCACACTGATGCATAATTTCTCAAACAGCTCTCCAAACCCAGCCATTAAGGAGGACCATAATCTAATCGTTGTACTTGCAATTTAGTGTTTTGCTGACCACTTAGTCACTACTGTACGTGACTAACATTCAAACAATGCCCTTTTAAAAAATGTAAAAATACAGTCACCAATACTGACAACATTAGGGGCAAAGGTAGTGGATAGACTAGACTAGGCAATGAATTGACGAAAAACCTTGTACAGTCTGTAGTGTTAAAGAAGATGCACAATAGTTCAATTGTGACCAAAAGTGACAGTAGATGTTCATAACAGGAGATGATATTTTGTACAGACAATGCTCGACAACTGCTCGAATTCTGCAGATGACACTGTCCCTTGCTGTGTTCGCAAATTTTGTAAAAGGGTGGTGAAAAAACCCCAAACTGAAACACTGAAAAACTGAAAATCTGGAATGAGAATGGAATTGCATTAGTGAAGCTGAGTTTTACACTATTAAGGCATTGCACCAAGCATTTCTAGCGCTTTGAGCCAATATGCTGAATGCTGGCAAGATTTGATTTTATAGAACTGCTGGTAGCTCTAAATTAGTTTATTATATTTATGCACAACCTCATGAAAAAAATCTGATTTCATTTTCAACAAGTAATATCCTGGGATACAGTGTATAAGTGTGCAAAGGCCCGAACAGGGTCTTTACCCTGAGTTTCCACCATACAAATGCTAAAAGACAAATCACTGGTGGATAAATCAAGTTGTAATTTCAGGCGATCTGAAATGGGTCCACTGGCAGCAAAGCAAAAATCCTGGTTCTGACTGTAGCATCTTCAGCATATTTTTTTCTAAGTAACACTTCAATACTGAGTTATATCATTGTGATTTAAGTTATTAATTGATTTTACAACCAAAATGAACATGGACAGATGCAGGTGACATTGATAGCTCTGAAAATGCTTTTAGATAAAGGATTCATATTTCACTGTCAAGATGCTGCAGCACGTGTCATAGAGACAGAAAGAAGAAAAAGTGAGGCTTAGCAGGGCCACTGGAGACATGAGCAACAGTGCGTATGTGTGTATGTGTGTGCGTGTGTGTGTGTGTGTGTGGGACAAGCAGAAGCAGATGGTGACAGAGCAGACTTGAGCCAGACAGGAGAAAGCGAGGTAATCTGCCCCTGGACCTCAGGGGGACTCAGACCCTCTTGGCTCTGCAGCTCAGCAGACAAATTGCACTTCAGAGTACAAAACATAGGCAGGATATAATACATAGCATTCATTTCATAATTTTTACATAATCATGCAATTTTCTCTAACTGACAATAAAAAAATTGTAAATACTGAATATACTTGTCAAGTTGCATTATTACATATGCAGCAGTTATGTTTTCTGCATGCACTGGATTTCTGTAAGTTAGATAGTATATGAAGTACAGTGGTGGAAACTATGTCATTGTCATTAGCTATAACATATTCATGGAGCTATAGCTTCTGGCTGAAATACTTTTCCAATAATGAACCTTGTTATAGTGCTATACAAATGATAGTTTTTATGATAGTTTGCTAGTTGGTAACAGTAAAAATGTCAGTACCTCACTCATCAGTACTATGTTGGGTTTTTATTAGCATATCTTGTGAGATGTGTGTGTGACTTTTTTCTTTTTAACTTTTCATGGGAAAAAAAGCTACAATTTAATTTTGTGGCCAATGCAAAATAATTAGTCATTAAGATGACTAAACATATATATAAGGACAATCAAATTTATAACCATGTTCTCATTCCAAAAATATCCTATTGACTGGGTGGAGGCTGTTATTTGTTCAAATGTATTCAGTTAATCTTGTGTACAAAGGTAAACAAGATTAAGCAACGAATGAATATTATTGACTGATGTTACAAAACTGACACAGATTTAGGAACTTTTCATCAATCCATTGTTTTAGTAAAATGCATTGTAGCATGCATGTTTAGTGCTAGAAATGTGTTGAATATACATTTTTGTATTTTGCCTCTTTCAGTCAGAGCCATAAGCCATAAGCATGCATATATGGGAGTTGTGTACAGACATTATATAACAAAACATACTGAAGGCAGTGATGGTCAATTGGCACAAGTTAAGTAATTTTTGAATGATTCACTTTGCATGGCATACAGGTTGGCATCAGCTCTAAAAGGCAATTAATCCTAAAGTGAGTGAGAACTACGAGAGCTGTAAGTAAATCATGTTCTATTTTGGGAAAGTCACTGAGGAACTGTAAGACTGCAGCTCTTCATTAGATGTAACAGCATTAACAGCAGCAGATAGTACAGATAGCACATACTGACTAGGAGTTGACCTGTAAGAGGTGCTGTGCCATGGGATGCAGTAGGGATGACATGTCCACCTATTACTGCTGACACACCCTCAAGTCCCACAAACTTAATTTAAATCAGAGGGCTTTTTTTGCCCTGAGTTAACCTTCCCAGACACACCTCAGGCTATTTGCAAATCCTACCTCCTTTGCTGAGATTCTAGCAGACAGAATCCAACCTCTATAATACCCCTAACCCCTGCATTAAACATGTCTTGCATAGCACACAGTACATAAAGCATTTGATTGGTAAAGGTTCTTGTGGACAGTACTAGTCTGGGTGGAAACACCGCCTGAGAGCCTGAGTTAAGGGCAAAAACTCCATGCCTCTTACAAATCCCAAAACCATTTTGCTTCCTCGTTATACTGAAGATGCTGCACATGCACGCACGCAGGCACACACACACGCATGCACACACAACATCAGTCCGAAAATGCGTTTCCTTTGTTAATGTGATTCTGTGTGCATGTATGCAGAATGAGCACATCAGCCTCCCTTGGAGGTTGCACTTTTTACAGTTTGTTTTGTACACTGGCCAGAGGCCTGTACTGGTCTGGCACAGCTCCAATTGTGCATTTGCTGAGGAGACTTGCTGTATGCTATGTGGATTCTGGAAAGAAGAACAGGGAGAATAGGACATTTCTTTTTTTCTTTCTTGCAAGAACAGAATATATTGGATTTTAATCACCTCCTACCAATTATCCTACAAATTATGGCCACATACTTGGCTGGAGTGTGTTCCTGTCTGAATTATTTCATGCCAATGTTGTACATTCCAGCTCTTTACGTAAGACAGGAAGTTAAGAGTTAGTCATTTGAGAGATAGAGATGGCTTGTGACTAAAAGGTTTCTACATTGAATCCTGGGACAGTCTGTTATCCACATAACAATGCTTAACAGCTTCTGTTAATTAGTATGTCCTGGCTCTGTCCAACAATTTCATCATTGTACAGTATGGCCCTGAAGAGACCACTAGGCTGTCTTCACTATGTTACATATATTTCTACTGAAGGGTGGCTGTGGAGACAGAACAGTTTCTCTCCCCTCAGCTGGGTGGTACAGGCTATTCTAAGTCCACTGTCGTTGGACAACAGGCACTGACAAAGCAGACCAATAGACTGCAGACCTTGGCAATGGAAACTGGCTCTTGGCACATAAAATGTGATCTCTGTGGGGGAAGGAGCCTGAGCTGGTGTGGGGAAGATGAGAAGTACCAACCAGAGCTGACCTAAACATTCAGTGTCAGCAATGAAACCAAATTCACCAGGGTGAGAGGTGCTGCATTGGTTTTAGGGACAAGACAGTTACATCAATGTGGATGAAGTCTGACAGTTATTTATGCATCTGCTGTACACAGCATTTCAGAATACATGGCCTTTTTGTAGACAGTGGATGTGGAACTAGGGACCCTGGTCTTATTAAGAGCAGCACTGACAGTGTTGACAGGGACACCAGGAGGGGTGTTTCTGATTGATCTGATCTGAATCTGAGCAATGTGTTGTTACTGCTGTGTTAGCCATTTCTCCTAAAAACAAGTATAAACACACTGAGGTTTTTAAGTGTGCATAGTAGCAGACCACTTTGATTCAAAGTTCAAGATCAGGTTTTTGAAATGCTGTTTATATTCTGTATATATTGTTGTACCTGGGGTGACCTCCTGCACCAGGATGGGAGTCTGGGGGGACAGAGTGAGGCCATGAGAGTTGAGGTTTGGGTCCCGCTGGATCTGAACATTGAAGCGGAAGGGGTAATTCCTCTGGTCGGAGCCACCAGACTCTGTTGTCTTCCCATCTACTGCAACCCTGTCTCTGGAGGTGGTCATAACAAGAAAAAGGAAACATGTATTTACAATTGTGCTCTGGCAGTTTCATCAGTTTTTGGTGAACAACTTCATAATTGTTTGTATTAGAAAAATAAAGACAACAGACAGTATCAAATGTAGCATACATTATTTGTTATTAGATTGAAACACAGGAGCCTCTCAGTCAAAAAACGAAGAGGTCAGATTAAACAGAGAATCTAAATTGACAATTCTGTAAATGCAAATGTAAATGTTAACATAACCATCCATTTAAATAAGACAACGACAGAGGTTTACCTGCTCAGAGAGTGAGACCTGCTGCCTAAGTCTCGGGACCGTCTCAGCCATCGTCCAACTACCTGCTCGACCCTGCTGGTCCTGCGGGACGGGGAGCGGCTCCTGTCCTGCACCTCCATTTACCTGGCAGGAGGCAAAGGTCAAAGGAGTCATACATACAATAAAATTGGTTAAATGGCTCAAGAATACATGTGAGATGTCTGGAATTCAAATGCATATGACTGGTCATGAGATTATGTATGTATGTAGATCTAGCTAGCTCAAGCACTTCAAGAGCTGTTAAGAGAAGCATTTGGCCACATAAATAATAAAGTATGGGTGATATGAATAGCCAATTTAATAAATGTTTTGTGCATGAATCCAACCAGGAAACATGAGAAAATTAAACAGGAGCTCAGGTGCAAAAAACCCTTATCAAAACCACATGACCTGTATGGTGAAAAGCAAGCCAAAGGGTTTTTGTCTGTTTTAAAAAACACAAATATGATGGAAATCTGTGTTTTCATGAGAAAATGCCATGTGTAAAATAAACTCCATCAGATCTTTGCCATCAGAACACATGATGCAAGGTAATCGCAGGCGTGAAAAGAACCTGCAAAGTGTGAAGCTTAAGAGACACAGCGGCCAGAACAAAACGAAGCACACACACTCACACACACACACACACACACACACACACACACACGCATTAGGCTTGGCAGTGGGACTTCTGGGTATTAGACAGGGACTGAGGCCAACAATGATGTCACTTGTGGCTTCATGCAGTCAAATAGGCTCTTAGCCAGAGTTATGAGCCAATTGCTTGCATGTTGCGTTCAAGCTTCAATAAACATCAATATCAATAATTCCTAATTTCCTTTAACATTAGCGTCTCCTTTAAATGGGTCCCTGCTGTGTTTGCTGTGAGGCAGGTGGTCATCATAAATGATTGTTGACAGGCCGTGGTGGTTGGTGAGTTGGATGTAATGGACATGGGTCACCTCTGGTGTCTGTGAGGTTTAGTTGGGCTAATTGGTTCCTTGTGGAAGCATACATATACAGTATTTTAGGTAATGCCATATAAGCGTACACACACACACACACACACACACACACACACACACACACACACGTACAAGCCTACAGACATTCATGTTCCCTTGAATGACTGGATATAGTCCAAAATAAAAACAGACACACTGGGTTAGGATGACTAAAATCCTTCATCCGGTAAAAAGAGATAGTTAAAAAGATCTAAAAAGTGAACCAGTTGAGGTACTCGAGTTGAAGGCACCTATGCTCATTATGTTCCTGTAAGCGCAATAAAAGCTTCACCAAGGCTGACTGGACCAGATGATCAGCTCTCCACACAGTGAGAAAAAAGGTGGTTAGATTAGCCGGTGAGTTGCCCCGTTCTCTGTTTATTTTCTGTGTGACTGAAGCGTCCCTGTTACCCCGTATCTCTATAATGGAGCTGACAAGCGCAAAGTTAGCATAAATCATAGAACCAACAATGGCCACATTATGGGAAATACATCAGGTTGAAATAAACGGGAATTTTCCTTTAACTATTGATCACTTGCCAAAAACAAAAGCTGCCAGATTTTGTGCTTTTGCTTTTAAGTGAACTTGCAGAGGCTTGTCAAAATGCATAAACATTAGCAGAGAATACAAGTATTTGCTCTCAAAATCTCCCTCTCACTCACCACACACACACACACACACACACACACACACACACACACAAAACCATCCTCCCAGTGAGAGCATGACTGAGTCAGACAAAGACTTGGTCATTAACTGTTACCTAATACATCATCAAAAGCTGAATTTACTAGGCTGTGACTGGGAAGTAGATACTCAAGTAGGGAGCACTCATGTAGAATCACCTTTCTATGAAATAAGCGGTCAATAAAGTTCTTTAAGAATGAATGAGAGCAAATGAATGGATGGTTAAAGGATGCATGAATGAATTAATGTAAAAATGCATAGGTGGATGGATGAATGAATTAGAAAGCTACAAATGGACAAAGAATGATTAAAGACAACAAACAGAGGAGGGATGAACTGATTTATGGATGGAATGAATGAGTGAATGATCTCAGCAGGCCTGCTGCGTCCCTCAGCGAGCAGCTGCAGGAAGGAATCTCCCCCAGACGGACATTGCTGATGATGGGCATTAGTAGCATCCATTAGAGGAAACAAGAGGGCGGGGAGGGAGACGAGAGGAGGCGAGGAGTTAGATGTTTAAAGAAAGGAAAGAAGAGAGTGGTATCCAGTGCATCAGGTACAGTATGATGTGACAAGAGCAAAAAACAGAATGAAAGGAGCACATAAAAGAGAGAAGTGTGATAAAAGGTGAAAGAAGAGGAAGGCTTAGTGATGAAAGTGTTGAGTGACACAGCCAGACAGCAATGTCTCCTGGGGGATCTTGAGTCATAAGCACATTATCCATCCATCTGTCTGTGAATACCCTCTCCTGCTTCTCTTTCTCTCTTGTTCTTTTCATCCTATTGGCCCCTCACTTTTCCCCTCAATTCTCTCTCTTCCATATCTCACTCTTCCTGTTTGCTCCACTTGCAGGATTTCACTTCTCAGGTTACAGAGACACAATGCAGAAGTGTACTTAGGCTTGTTGGGGTCAGAATATATCCACCATCACTCTAGCGTGGTGATCTCACAAGTGAAATAGATACATACTGTACACAAATACATAGACACATACAGTAAAAGCTCTGAAGCCCTGAAATCATGGATTTCCAGAGAAGTGGCTTCCTTCAAGAAGCAGATAATCAGTGATTTAAACAGGTGTAACATTAGAACATTAGAGGCTGCTGGGAATATAACACTGTACTTCCCTTTCACACCAATCACAAGATGCTTTTCATTTCTTTCATTTCTCAACCGCACACTTTTCATGAATATTGTCACTGCATCAGGACTGTCACAACTTGTTTTGTTTTTTTTCACCTTTATTTATTCAGGGGAATTTTCACTGAGAGCAATGCTCTCTTTTTCAGGAAAGCCCTGATCACATTCACACAGTTACACATTCACACCTGGAAGCTGCCCAGTACAACCACCGTCTGATTTACCAGCCACTGAGAAGCTCCACTGGAGCAGGTTAAAGGCCTTAAGGGCACCTCAGTGGTGGTAATGAGGGAGGTGCAAGCACTGCTTCTTCACTTTCCCTACCCAGATTTATCCTGCCAGTATGGGGTACTGAATCAGTGACCCTCCAGTCTCAAGCTTGCTTCTCTAACCTTTAGGCACCACTGCCTTACTATTGGATAATGTTAAGATAGCTATGTAAAATCCCCCTCCACTCAAAATCTGTTTTTCTTCTTGGTCATTTTGTTGGAAGTGCAGAATGATGTATGTGGTGAGTTTGACACTAGTAGCTTGTTTTCAAATTCACCTGCTGAAGAAGAAAAGTTTCTCTGTGATCACCTTAAAGGTCCAGTGTGTAATATGTGTGGTATTTAGCGGCCTCTAACAGTGAGGTTCTAGATTGAAGCACTCCGCCGCTAACCCCTCCCCTCCCTAAGACTTTGGAGAGATTCCAGAAGCTACAGTGGCCTTCAAGGACAAGAAGCTATTTGCTGAAGATGTCATCGTCCACGACAACTTCGAGCATTGCTAACAAGTCAAGCGATGAGGTGGAGATGTTATTTAATTATTTAGTCTATAATACTATAGGTTATAGCTCACAAGTAAGATAGCAGTTATGAGTGTTTTATTGTTTTGGTAATACAAGCTAACATTAGCAACGTCATGCTAAATAAAACTTATGTTATTTTATTCTAACGTTAGGCATTATTGATAGCGAGATAGCGTTGGCAGGATAACGTTACATATTTTATTATCCGTTTGCAGAGTCAAGTACTGGAGGTTAGAGGAGGAGGAAGAGGGCGAGAAAGAGGGCGAGTTAGCGGTTCTGTTGCAGGCAGGGCCAGGCGAGGGAGGAGAGCAAACACCAGCACTGCGGAAGCAGGGCAAGAGGCTGGAAACCCTCTGAAGGGACTGAAGCGACTGAGGTTTGTGACGTTATTTATACAATTATTTTATCATATTCCTACCCGTTCTGCACGATATTAAAAATGCCAATACAACACAAAGTGGTATTTACATTACTCTAGTCTGTATAGTTTGATGTGTTATCAGTGTAATGTGAGTCAGTAGCCCCTCTTACACAGCCCATTCAAGGCGGGAATACTGCGCCTGTAATCCGCCTCGCTGTTCTGTTTAGCCCGTATTCAGACCAAATCAGGCGGCGCAGTGCATAGCTGCAGGGTTGAAGAGGTGTGTGGGTGTGTTTGTGCTTTAGAAACTAACCGCTGTAAAACAATCAGAAAATAACGTTTATCAATCAGATTCACCAGCTTCCCCACTAACTTTACTAGTGCTCCCTCTCTTCATTCACCCTCTAGCTCACTCGACCACAGCTGCTCTCTCTCTCTCTTTCTCTCGTCTTTTTAAAATGAGTTGGGAAGCCGACAGAAAGGTCTAACTTTACTTTTAACGTTATCAAACGGAGAGAAATGTCCTCCCCTTGGATCCTCTTTACGGCTATAATGTGGGTTCTCTGTATAAAAGAGGCTACTGAAAACATCAGCAACACTACTGAATGATTATATAAATACTATATAGGAACAGCATATCGAGCAGCAATATTTTGACTTTTTAAAAAAAATCATGTTATTGTTGTAGACATGTTTGGGAACACTGGACAGCCTACAATCCATATTCTGCACTACCATTACCATATTTCCAACATATCATGAAACTTATAACCTATAAAGCCTTATCTGTGTTTTTCCTGTGTTTTATTTTTTCAGAAACTTCTTGAAGAGATGACCTTGGAGGAGTACAGGCAGCTCACCAGTGAACTGCTTCAGAGGCAGCCAGGGTTCATTTTTGATGCCTTGATGATGCATCAGTGCAGGCATGGTGTCCCACCGTTTGCTGGAGTGCCAGGGGTACCATGGAGTATTTATAGTAACTGTACGGACATGCCTACGGACCGGGAGAGGAAATGCTGTGGCCAGTACCCTGCAGATTGTGTAATAATAATACCGCACTTCTCCCAGTACTGTCTTGAAAATGCTTTTTATGCATTCACAGGCGGTACTGGGAGGACATTATGGTATTTGGCCAAACCAGGAAGCCTGGGGATGACAACCGGGAGTACCGTTATGCTGGAGGACCAGGGACAAGTTCCCTGGTCCTCCAGAGACATCACACTGGTTTCACACCTGGCCTCTGAGTTTCCCTCCAGGTCCTCTGGAACGTCCACACAGTATCTCAGGTACTCACACACCTGCCTGTTCATCATCAAGGCATCAAATCATCTCATTTTTATTTGTTACATTTCTGATATTTTATTTATTTCATACTTGTTCTATACATTTTCTATATTTATATATTTTCTGGATAATTATTAAACTTTTTGTTTATATATTCACATTTATTCAACTTAAATGTGCAAGTTTACCAAATAAAAGATATTCATCAGATGTGCTGTGATAATTACAATGATAAACATATTAATATATACTTATACAATGACAGTATTTCCCTGTAGTCAGTATATTGTCATTACCACTTCCACCATCAATTTATATTGTCATTATTTATATTTATAAAGTAACATAAAACAGTAGTGAAGTCGGAATACCACTGATCCTCAGAACAGGGCACTGTAGTACATGTTATGGATTCATTTTCATTGCCACTTCAGGTTATGTTAACTGTAATTCACTAGTTTGAACCACAAAATAAAAATATAAAAAACAACACTAAGAATAATGACATTTGCAATAAAAATATCTTTTATTTAACAGAAACATTTTTGGACGCCCTTTTCAATCTGGACAATAAAAGGATAACATAAACATGCAGCTTTTACTGTTCAGACAAACATTTTGACAGCTTATTCTGTGTTCTTCAGAGTTGATTCTGATAAAGACAATAATCTATCAAATCATTAGTCTGTTTGAACACTAAAAGCAGTGTGATTAAACTTATCTGATCACCGTCCAGCAGTCAAATTGCTGCACATATAATAGCTGACAAGGGTCAGACCAAAACCACACCAAAGGTATTCAATTTACTGCTCTGGATGAAGATGCTCTCATGGCAGGAACAACACCCATGATTCACTGGCACTGCTGTTCCTCATCTGCTCCAGGAGCTGTGTGTAGAGCAGCAGCTGCATGGAAAACTGCCTCTGTGGAAGACAGTACCGTTACACATAGAGATAATTTACTATTTCATACATTTTATACAGTTGTACATGTGAAAATACTGTTATTTAACCAAGAGTAGGACTTACAGGGTATGTTAATATGCTACATAGGCAAACAAATGTGTATCACTTACCTAGACCTCTCCTGACTTGGTCTGCAATACTTCTGATATGGCGGGTGTGAATGTCACAGACATGGTGAATAATGCCAACCCATAGTGCCTGAGAAAAATAAAACAGCACAAATGAATGAACTTACTATTATCTATCTATCTATCTATCTATCTATCTATCTATCTATCTATCTATCTATCTATCTATCTATCTATCTATCTATCTGTCTGTCTATCTATCTATCTAATGTGCTCACCAGAAACTGTTCAACCTTATTCCATGCAGATTTTCATCCCAACAACAGACTAGATCAGATTATTTAATTGATTAACACACTTTCAGTCAGAGACAAGTAGCTATTCAGTGAAATCAACTTTTGTTGTCTTTGGTTGTTATGAAAACCTATGTACTCCCAGCCATCAATGGCACATGGTGAAATACCCCTGACCTATTACACAGTCACTTTAGGAGGAAGATAAAGGCAATACCATGCATCGATGCTACAGGACCTCTCTCATAGCTGGAGAAACAACAGCAACATCAAGAAAATAAGTGCTACATAACAAAGTCACAAACCCTTGTAATACATTATGTTATGTCCTAAGATGCTGGGAGCCTTGGCTGGCCTGGATAAACATACCAAAATAAATAACAGAAAATTCCACTTCTGACTGATAAATGTAAAATTAAAACTCCGGTAGCAATTACATGTTTTTCAACATTGAAACAGGGAAAACATTACTTGTGTTGGACTATAAGCTAACTTTGCCCCCCAATGTGTACATGTGCTCCTAAATGACAAATTAGGAGCAAACAATGAAATCATGGAGCACTGTGAAAAATATAAATATAAATTCACAGGATGTATTAACTCGGTGATAAGCAGACTTCTCCTCAGTTTATCTTTCACACTAACTCATTACTCTGACTTACTGTCTTTAGCACATCACCAGCGCTAAATATCTTAGCTATCAATCAATGTGTTGTCTTACTGCCAAAGAAAATGAATAAATCGTTGGGTTATTAGCACGACGTTGCCTCCCTGTTGTCTCTTATCAGACCACCAGCTCCATGAGAGGCACAAACTGAGGCTAAAGTGTGCTAATATTTAACGTTACGTGGTGGCGTTTCTTTTCAGGGAAACTAATATACTGCTAATAAACATTGTACATCATCTAGGTTTTGAACCATTACCAGCTGGGCAAAATAAATATACATTACACTCTTACCTGTCCAGCCGTAAACAGGAAACTTCGGCGTCAGTCTGCAAACATTTCTCTCATCAGGGATTTCCATCTGGGTTTATCCTCGTTTTATGCCGTTGCTTGTCCCGATTTTGTTTAGCTTCTTCGTGTTTTCATTTCTTTGACGACGACAATTCACGCTCCTGTGATTTTCTAAATAAGTATGATCCTCCATTTATCAGATTTTGGTTTCAAAAACTTCTCACAATACAAAATGTTTGGTCCGTTCTTCTTCTTCGTTTTAAAACCGGTGCATTTCCGGTAGTCGCCCACTGAATCTAAAATGCGTACGGCCCTCACTGGAGCCAGTGTTAGGTTTGTCCGTTCTGCGCTACTGTTGAAACATGGCGATGCAACATGGCGGCCACCATGGAGGGGGACCCGCTCCCATGTAGATATAAAGGGCTTATTTCTAGGGTAACAAAAACACAACAATTATTATTTTCAGCTGATTAGACACTAATTAAGATATACTTATAAATAATCTATTCAATTTTTTTACCAAGTCTGTTCTTTTAGATGTTACTAAAGACTACACACTGGACCTTTAAGTTGCGTACCTACCAGCAGGAAGTGTGACATCACAACTAGTGTGGAGCCAATTATGGTCCAGTATGCAACTTACACAAGTGCAATATGGAAAATTGAGGCCTCCACATACACTGAGAACATAATTTTTAGTGAAGTAGGAGACATCCTACTGCATGTGTCCAGCAGTCAAACTAAATATTTGCATATTCATGAATTCTGGATTTTTCAATGAGGGAGAAGAAGTAGATATCATTTTAAGGATTTGAATGATGTAATTGTAATTTCCTTTGTGGAAAAACTATAATTAGACACAAATTATTTTTCAAAGCATAGTATTTTTATATATCTAAAAAAATGTCTAAAGGGGTCTTTAAGAATGATGTGCTTGTTGCCATTTTCGATATATAAGATATTTTTGAGTCATGAGATAGAATTTGGAAAGAGAGGCTTGTGACTGAAAGGTTTCGATGTTGAATCCTGGGACTGACTGGCTGGAGGAAGACACTTCCTGTCAAGTTCTGTTCACTCACTGGACCAATAATAAGTACTAAGCTCACACTGACTTATTACTAATGAACCAAGAGATCTAAACATGAAGTCACATGGACTGATAACTAAGGTAACTGTTTTAGTGACTGTCATCCTGTATAATCAGTGCCACGGCTGGGAGGAAAATTAAGACAAAGTTTATTCCGAGAATGTTAAGGGGTCATGCTGCACTTTACTGCACCTTATGCATTTATTCATCCACTCTGGTGGTCACAAAGAGCTCACAAAGACATAAGTGGTTATGAGCATTATTAGGCGAGACTGCATCTGGACCACATATGACATAAATAATGATGGACAGCTGGAAACACGATGAAAACAAGACATTTTGTACCGTGATGCCAGGGGAAAGTTGCTGTGTGGTCACTCACTTTTTTATGAGGAACTACCAAAATTACACAGAGTAGGACGCAAGCACAACACACCTCTTAAACTCATTTTCCCTTTCTGATGTATCAGGGAAAATCCCTGCACTTGTGCTGATGCAAATATGTGTTACCATGGCTACCAAATAATCTTGCATAATTCTGTAGTTTGCTTATATACAGTATATTGCTTACGGAATCGCTTACTTGACAGTTCCAATATATTCATTTAATATTCTCCCAATTATGTATGAGCCTATTATACTTTTTATCTATTCTCTACATTTTTGATGTGAATGACTTCAGCAGCCTGTAGAGAATAGGCATAGTGCCAGATAACCATGTTCATGGGTGTGTTATTGTGTCCACACCCACACAGTTGGGACATGCACAGTACACTGCAGCCTAATAATGATGCCAAGAGCCAATTTTATTCGAAATCACAGTGATTCACACAATAAGAGCATTTTAGAGAAATAAATAAGACTGGATTCTGCGTTAGTGCTTTGCAGGATTTCTTTTTCTTATTGTTTCACTGTAGTGGTGCATGTAATAAGATATGGCTACATTCTACAATAATGTCAATACTGTCAAACTACTAGTTTCTTTGAGCCTTTCTAAGCTTGTATAAGTGACAATTTCCCACAATTGTTTCCTGTTTAATTGTAGTGTTACTGGAATGCCAGTTACACTTCTCCTGCTGCACCTATTTTAGTGCAAGATGAGTTACCAAAATACCAAATGAGTGCAGGTGAGGTACAAACTCTAAGAAGTGTGATTGACTGCACTGGAAATATCTCAATATGACATCATTTCCAGGGTTTTCCCCCAGGTAACTCTGTGATCTGAGACATTTATGTAATTGACACAGAGCTGAAGCAAAAGCACAAGTTCAAACAAACATTTAACTTTAAACTAACTTCAGATTGATTCAAACAGTATTGGATGAAATGTGTACAGCTCGTGATTATCAAACTAAAAACTAAACTGACAGAGCTGCTTTGCTCCTTTGGTTGTGCAGAGTTTTTTCCTCACACATCTTCACCTGATTGTGACTGTCTGAGCTGTTTGCTTCTGTTTTACTCAATTTATAGAGTAAAAAGTTTTCTTTTTATCTAACATTATGACATGCTCTGAACCCACCATAACAATCAATGTTGTTATTCAGTGATGATCTAAACAGTCACCTCACTCCTTAAAGACTATATGTGTCTCTTGCTGTGAGAATTAATGCCTTTGCTTTCCTCCCAAAAGGTTAAAAGTGTAATAATTTCTTCTGACATAATCAAGGAAGTCTTTATCTCAGGTGAAGTGGCATGCCTCTGAGATAATACACTGTGGGAAACCCTAATGTCATCTCCCAGCAATGAAGTGTTTTAGGGTGGATTTTTCCCCTAATGCTGAGGCTGGGGCTGGGCAGGGAAACAAACACTGCGGAGAAATAAACACACACACAAGCTGACTAATGGGGCTGTGGCAGCACTTATAGATTATCCCCCACTGCCCACACTTATGCTGTCTCGTACATTCGTTCACTAGTGGCATCTCCATATTCTTCTCTGTATATGTTATTGCATTCCACACATACTTAGTCTAACTTGTATTTCTAATACAAGTTCATTAGTATTAGAAACACCTGTGTTTTTACTACTATGACAAGTCAAAATGTCTGCTGTGAAAAAAGCTCATTGTTTCTTGAGTTGTGGCCATGAGAGCCCAATATGGATAGTGGGAAGGGCGAATTCAGGTGTACATAACATACAAAGTGTGGTAAAGTAGTACAGTTTAGTTAGTTAGCTTAGTATATCCTAGCCTCATCCTTGCCTTAGAATAAAATCCCTAACCATGTGTTCAAGTAAATATTACGTTTGGCCAATGTTAGTTTTACTCCAGTCTGCAAGCTTTATCTAACTACAAACAATGCTAACTGACATAAATAAATAATTACTCAGCACCTCCAAATCTGAGGCCATGGTGCTCTGCCGGAAAAAGGTGGACTACTCCCTCCGGGTTGGGAGTGAGATGCTGCCCCAAGTGGAGGTGTTCAAGTATCTCGGGGTCTTGTTCACAAATGAGGGTAAGATGGAGTGTGAGGTTGACAGGCGGATGGGTGCAGCATCAGCAGTAAAGCGGGCGTTGTACTGGACCGTTGTGATGAAGAAAGAGCTGAGCCAGAAAGCAGAGCTCTCAATTGTGTTTGCGTCCCATCCCTCACCTATGGTCATGAGCTTTGGGTAGTGACTGAAAGAATGAGATCATGGATAGAAGCGCCTGAAATGAGTTTCCTCCGGAGAGTGTCTGGGCTCAGCCTTAGAGATAGGGTGAGGAGTTCGGACATCTGGGGGAGCCAGAGCAGAGCTGCTGCTCTTTTGCATTGAAAGGAGCCAGCTGAGGTGGTTTGGGCACCTGATTAGGATCCTCCTGGACGCTTAACTCTGGAGGTGTTCCGGGCATGTACAACTGGAGACCCCGGGGCAGACCCAGAACACACTGGAGGGACTACATATCTCTCTTGGCCTGGGAACACCTTAGGATCCCCCAGGAGGAGATGGACGGCATTGCCATGGAGAAGGATGTCTCGGTTTCCTTACTCAATCTGATGCCACCGGGACCCGTTCCCAGATAAGCGGGGGAATAAACAGTTCCAGTCTTGTAACAATCAACCTGATATGCAGGTACTTTTGAAAATGTACTAGGTTACAGGTTACTAGTTACCCTGTTAAAAATGTAAGATTATTTTTTATTACATTTGATTACTTTTTAATTACTTTTCTAACAAATGTTTTAAATTGGGTAACAAAGCTGAAGAGTTAAAAGGCGTCTGTTAGCTAGCTAGCAATTAATTGAATGAATAGAGATTAAAAATAAATATGTAGCCTAGCCTACTGGAAGGACACCAAGCAAAATATAGAGCTAAATTACATCTAAATAACATGGTAGGGTGGGAGGTACTTTGTTTTATGTGATTGATTGCAGTTACATTAACTTACCTGAAGATGTTTCCTCAGATTTGACATTGAGCATTTCAATGTTGAAAGCCTTTTCACTGCTGGTAAACAAGCTTTACACTGTACAGTAATATTAGAGCCCTTTTCTGATATCAAAAGGAAAATATTGTTGAATTTCCAGCACTGAAAGATGTTCTTATCCCACAACATAGCCACCCGCCATAGTCGGCTGGTCAGGGGCATAGCAGACTCAGCTAGCTTAGAGCAATGTGCCTTGATTTGATTTGCAGATGAGAGGTGGTGCAAATTAAAACAAGAGAACCGATCAAAAACAATGCTCAAAATTTGAGTGCATACTGCTGAATGAATGGAGCCTGTCTAGACATACACTGTATATGGAACTGCCTACTACATAATACCAACGAACGCAGTATGTACTATGCACAACACATGGTACTGCATACTGCTTTTCATAATAGTATGCAGTATGAAACTGTTCGATCGATTTAATTTGCAGTATGCTAGGACAGGCTTAGCCGGTTTATGGGTGTTGAAAGCAGAAGTAAACAATAGCAAGACTAATGACAAACCAGCACTTCTGTGTAGCATCCCTGGGTTTTCATGATTCACAAATGTCAAAAAATGAATTTTCTAAACGTTAGTTAATAATGTGATGTTGACAGAATGAAAAAGGCGTAACTCAACTGCGAGGGCATTGTGCGCTGTAGAGGACAGTCTACAGCACACACAGCAGATTTGTGACATGTTCCAGATACAGAAAGCATATGTTAAGTGGGGAAGTGGCTTATATAACCAATTACAGCAAATGCATTTCATAGGAAAAATAATGTCACTCAGCTAATGTCGCACTTTTTGTAATATTTAACCAAAATCACAATCTCCCCCTTGCCATGTATAGGCTAACCCTAACAACATATGAGACACAGACTGCAAACTCACATCTCTGGTATCAAAGTCTTGTGCTCTACACATCCATCCAGACAGCCTCCCTATGACTTATCTGCAGTTTCCTCCAAAGCAAATTTGCCAAAGCAAATTAGTAGCATATAAAAATATTTGAGGTGATTGCATAGCGTATGCTGAAACATGCATTACTTACAACTTGATACACAACTTTTGTATAATGCTCTGAATGCACACACACACACACACACACAGAGGAAGCAAATGGGATTATAGAGTGTATCTGTCTTTGTGCGTCACTCCTGCTGAGCCAGATTAGACTGAGCTTCACCTCAACCTTACAGGTCTGTTTAGGGCAACAGACTGGATAAAACCATAACACAGACACTGTCAACCTGTGTTCTCTACTCACTGTCTGTCTAACTCTCTCCTTATCCCACACTCTCCCGATCCTCTAATCCTGTCATCTTTATTTCTGTGCACACATACAAACAAAATGTGTTTCATATTAACAGACACAGACAGATGGACACACACCTGCACTCCACCCTGTGTATCAGGGCTCCATAAAGGTGCCAGTTACAGTCCCGCTCTGCTTTCTTTCCGTCCATCGTTCCGCTGAAGAGGACCAGGGTGACGTGTCTTCATCTCCTGATGAAAAACACGTCAGAATTAAGAGTTAGAGTACGCCGTGGTGTACATGGGATTGTTGTAGTCTGAATCACTTAGAATCATCTTACATCACTGAGGAAAGATACAGGCACAGGCAGAATCAGATCTAATGCTGTAGATAGATAAACAGACAGACAGATGCAGGAGTGTCAGCATCAGTGTTATACTATTAATGACTGTTCCATGAGCCACACATGATTTTCATCTGAAAGGAAGGGAAAGCTATGAAGAGGGGACTGGAACAATGGAGAGGAGCTTAGCTCTTCATTCATACGCGCTAATCAAACAACTCGGTAATCATCACGGGGGAGGGGAGGGGGGGTAGAGAAAAGAACGAGTGAGTAAGCGTAGAGAGGGAGAGAAAGAAGCAGGGCTGAGCAGAGGAGAACACAGAGGAGGAAGCCGAGGAAGAAGAGATAAAATGGGTAGAGGGAAAAGACAAGAACAGACACACACTGTCCCATCAGAGAGTTTGACAGACAGACACAGACGACGGCTGAGAGAAAGGTCGAAAAAGAGGTATGGGCCGGGAAATGAACGAGGGAGTTAAAGTGGTGGTGAAGTGAGTCGAGGGAGGAGGAAGACGGGAAGACAGACGAGGGGAAAAAGACAGCAGGGCTCCATCACAACAGGAATGGGCCTGCCTGGGCTGCTTGTGCTGTTTGTGGAGTCCCACTTGCCCCTGCTCTGCTCCAAACACCATCCATATTTAATGAGGCCCTTACAAAGCCCTGGGAAAAGAGATGCTGGGAACTCTTCTGTCCCCCTCCTCCCACCTCCACCTTCCCCATCACTCAAATTCTCACCCCTCAGTACTTTTTCTCTTTCATAATTCTCCCTCCTCTCGCCCTTTGCTGTTGTCTCTACCTGTTTTTCTGAATACGTCTCTATACATCACCCTTTAGTTATTTTTAAAGATTGATTGTCTCCTTGCACTCCACTGCCAACTCCTCCCAAAGTACGACATGATGTTAAGCAAGCACACAGCGCCGACCTATTAGCTCAGCATGTGGCTGCCAATGCTTAATTTTAGTCTGGTGCATTTCAAACAGGGCGACTCCTCCATCTTTTCTTAAAAACAGAGAGAGACTTGGGCAGGATCAGCTGTGTTCTCTCACCCATAAAGAAACAGCATGCACATGTTCTCTTTTCCTCTCTTGTACCCACTCACATTCAAAAACAAATTGAGGCACATGCTCTTTGTGATTGTGCATATGTGTATATGTGTGTGTATGTGTGTGTGTGTGTGTGTGTGCAATGATGTGTTTGATTTTATGAGTGTATGTATGTTTTTATTATGTGAGAGAGTGGTTGGAGTTTGTGTGTGTGTGCGTGTCTGTGTGTGCGTGTCTGTGTGTGTGTGTTAGTCAAAGTGCTGCATGCATCAATAATGTATCTAGATAATGCAGCCGCTTCACTCTACCAACAACTAACAGGCATACCGACGCAAAGAGGAAGAGAATGAGGGGGAAGACAGACAGAGAGACATAGAGGCAGGAGAGAGAGAGAGGGAAATACATGAGGTTGCAAAGAGAGGAAAGATGAGAAAGGAGAATATGAGTAACACAAAAAGAGAGCAAGAAGGTGACGTTATGAGGGGAAGGGAAACCTTAAGAACATATGTCCGTGTGTCACACCTGGGTGTCAGATATTGTTTGGGAATGATTCACACTAAGAGCGGGTGGGGTTAATGCAAGAGGCTAATACAGATGTCAGTCATTGAATTTCAAGTACTCTACACATTATGGCAGATGTTGTATTATGTGTATTATTTACAGCTTGAACTTGTGAATTTATTTAGTTTAGTTTGCCTATAAACCAATGAATGAAAAAAACAATAATACAAACATTCAAGTGAAAATCAGATTGTAAAAATATAATTTGCAGTGTAAAGCTGTTTTCACATATTAGCAGAAAAACAAGGCTCTTGTTCTGCACAAGTTGCTTTCATTCTTGGGAGGAGTGGAGGAGTCTATGCAGCAACTTATTGGAATATAGCTACACACAACATACAAAATAATGGAGGAGGTGCACATAAGTGCAGTTTTTCTGGAATAATGTGAATATGCCTTAACACATGTAACACTCAAAGTTAGTTTAATAACTGTTTTCTTCTGAATGTTCTCTTCTATTACAGAAACACTTAATGAGCTGAGCTGTCCTTGTTGCCAAGGAACCTTATTTTCTGTAAACTCCCCCATCATAGCAGACAACTCAACCACTTTCGGATGCCTGGGAACCTAAAATTTGAGTGAGAATTCTGAAATTCAAAAACAATGATCTTACTAATAGTAGATTAAAGGCCCTGCACAAGCACGCAGGTGTTTTCAATGTGCCTGTCTGATTAGACTATGCTAACAGTTAGTGATGTAACAGAACATAGTTGATCCATCATCCGTACAGATTTAATGTGCAAAATTTAATGTCTCTTTGGAGACAAAGTAAACAAACTGCTGTAGCTACAAGTCATGGACAGACAGCGTGTCGCTAACAGGGATTTTGAAGAAGAAGAACCAAACCAGCATCTAACCGGTGAGATATGACATATTCAGGTATGTTTACATGCTGTTTAATGTGCTGCAACTGAGCAGCTAATTAGCTATCTAGCTGCTAACTGATGTTAGAGGTGGAGGTTTTCCCTGCTGAATGTTTGTTTGGTGGCTCGTTCAACAAGCTAAGCTGCAGGACAAGATGTGTTTTCATGTTTGTAAGTTCATGAAGTTTTAATGATGTGGACACTGACTATTGTTTCATTCACTACTGTGTTTAAAAGAAGAAGGTATCATGCCTCATATTGCACCTTAATTTAACAATTGAGTTTTGAATATTTTATATATTTTAAGATTTTATTTAAACATTTGACTTGAATGTTGTTTTCATTTAAGACCATGGGCAAAAGTTCCTTGCTTTTAGTTTTACAAAATAATGAACAGCAGAGTTATATTTGTCTCCTTTTTTTTTTCTGATCCGAAAAATGACCAATATGTGACTCAAAACGTTGATACAATCTGAACTGTGAGTTTTATGATCTTTTGCACCCCTACTAGCAGTGCTGGCAACTGATTGAATGATAACAGTGTAAGTTGTCCTGCACGAACAGGTGCAACTAAACTAACAAGAGTGTGAGATAGCTCTCAATCAAGCACAGTTTGTACACACATACAGTTCTGAGAAGAGGTTTTGTCAAGAATAAATGAAAACACCTGTGTGCAGATACTATGAGTGTGAAGGTGGCTTTAAGGATTCACTAAAAATCTCCAGATAAAAACATTAGGTAACTTCATAACTTTATCTATAAGGCCCAGTGCTAATGTATCATCCGTAAACTACCCACATTATTGTAATGTTTACCAACTCAGCTTTGAGCATCTGCTTCATGATGTACAATATGCTTCTCCTGGACAAGATTGGACACAAGAGTGTGAAGACGTTTCCTGTTCTGGAGGTTTCACCCACTAATTCCCATTTGACAGCAAACCATTTATAACAATAATCTCAATATTATAATCAATATCAATAATATTTAACACATTGACAGCACACATGCCTTTACATTTCACTACGAATATAAAAACTATTGTCAGTATTGCACTAATTTGATGAAAAAATGCAGATATTTATATGAAAATGTCATGGATTGTTTCAAATATATGAACATACATTTCGCATATAACATTTAACATGAATTATCTGGTGTACCTATGAGTGAGTAAAATAGGGCTGCTGCTAAAAATTATTTTCATTATTGATTAATGTGCTGATTATTTTCTCAATTAATCATTTAGTCAATGAAATGTTAAGAAACTGGCCTCAGTGATGCCTTCAAACTTCCTGTTTTGTCCAACTAACAGTCTAAAACCTGAAAATATTCAATTTACTGTCATGTATGACACAGAAAAACAGCAAATCGTCACATTCGAGAAGCTAGAAGCAGAGATAGTTTGGCATTTTTGCTTAAAAAATGAAACAATTATTCTACTATCAAAATAGTTTCTGTTAATTTTCTTTCAATCAATTAATCAACTGGTAATTGCAGCAGTGCTACAGTAAATCATATCAGTCTCCTCCTACTACATGGTTGATGCTAGATTGGATCAGGGACGGTTTGAAAAACTCTTTCAACATTAACGTTAACCATAAGCTAAACCTAACCGCACTTGTGACAGTTTGTCTCTCCACCTGATCAAACCTAGTATTTATCCTACTACATGGGTCTGTTGCCTTATGTGCTAATTCAGTGTTTTTATTCATTCAGTCTAATTCATACCTTTCTCAATTTTTTCTCCCCTTTGTGCTGCTCTGACCCAAAAGTATTATATGTTCACTCCTGTAAGGACAGCGGGGGAGGGGACACAATCCAATAAGCATCACATCACAGTCAGACACAGACACACATGCATCCACACACACACACATTTAAACAATCCTTGTAACCTAATGACCTTTTAAGGTAAATGCCTACCATGTAATTGACACAGACAGTGGCTTACACGGTGTGTGTGTGTGTGTTTGTGTGCAATGATGTGTGTGTGTGTGTCAAGTTGCACATGTCAGCAAGTGATTTACATGTAATTTACATTAAACTTATCAGTTACTTGACTTTGGAGCAAAGTTTACAGAGATTTCTCAAGAATCTTGGTTTAGTACGCAGTGCCAAACAGAGTGACGGTTAAGATGATATGTTGCCTTTCTCTCATCAGTTGATTCATATTTCATTTCAGTTTATGAGTGTTGTCTCAGGGAGCAGAAGGTTGGCTTTGATTCATTTATTCATTTACATTTATCTTCGATCTCCACTCTGTCAATAAGTTAAATGGGTGTTTGGCAAAAAAGAAAATAGGATCGAAGGTAACACCGGTGCTATCATATTCATTCATGTGTATTTTTGTCTATCCGATGTTACAAACTCTGTTTCTATTTTTTGAATTCACAAATCCTTGAGATTTATGATCTATGACTAATAGATATAAATCTCAAGCTGGTTCCTTCCTGTTAGGGAGATGAAACAGGCATCATAGGGATCAATTGTTTGCCATTAGTCTTACGGATCATTAAGTTTTTATCAATGAGGCACAGACACGCAGACAGTGGCTTTACTGTTTAGTAGGGTAATTAATCCACTGACACGTGGGCAATTAGACTGGTTCTAGTGAGAGGGATGGGTTTTCTTTTTTACATTGGCTTATTACTTTATCTGTCCTCTGCCAAATTCACAGTGAGAGCTGACAATTAGAAAGATAGTCCTCATGAGTCCCTGAGTCATTTGGCTACCTTCATGATTTGGCTTAGTCCACTGTCTAAAATATCTTATTTTGACAATTGATTAATCATTTTTCATGCAAAAATGACAATTGATGGTTCCAGTCACAGTGACAGTTGATTGAATACCTTAACATTTTATAGTGTTAGTCAGATAAAGCAAGCAAATTGAAGACATCACCGTGGCCTTTACTTTTCTAACATTCCATGGACTAAACAATAAATCAACTAATCAAGAGCAGCCCTTGCTCAAATCAAGCCTGTAAAGAACACAGTTTTCTGGCGCTGCTAAAAACTTCATGTCCCCTGGATGCAGCTGCATCATGTTCAGATTGCGCCATGGCTGCCTCATGTCTCTGTTACTGCTAAAATGTTGACTGAAAGTGCCAGAAGAGGAGCGTCAGTCTACTAAAGCCACATTTCCAATAATGTTTAGAGTTGTTTTGCAGACAATTTCTGTGTCTTACAGGCGTGTTGGAAACAAGTTTGCATGACAACAGCTTGTAGCTGTACTGTTTTAATAACTTGTCTTTACTGAATCTTGTGTATTAACAAAGGAAAACCGTAGAATTCCTACTTCTTAGATTTTGTCAGAGAGGTAACATGAACAAATAAGAATAACTAGTTTTTCCTTTTGTTCACCAAGTAAAGTAAACAATGAAATAATGAAGGAAATGCATCATTAAATGCTAATTAAAAGCAATATATATAAATATTTCCATACAAGTGAACGACACACGTCTGGAAAAAACAGACCTACCTAGCGTATAAAGCGCTGCTACATCATGTGGGCTGGAATGGCAGCAACATGATCTAGCCAGAAATCAACACAGCCACATTTGATGGACATTGATGGACATAGGCTTCAGAAATATACTGTAGATACTTTGAGCATATGAAGAGTACAGACAGGTAACTAGAAAACAACCAAATATGGTTTAGACATATATCCCACCTATATTTATAAATTTCAATCTGCACAGCTAGAGGAGGAGAGGAGCTACTTTAATGTGGCCCTGAACAACAAGGGCCCCTCAGACAGACAAGGTGATGCAGTACGAAATGACATGATCAAAGGAATAAATTGACATTTTGGGAAATACGCTTGTTTTCTTACCGGGAGTTAGATGAAAAGATTGATACCACTTTTATGTCTGTATAATAAATATGTAGCTGGAGTCAGCAGCTTAGCTTAGTAAAATGCTGAAAATAGGGGAAAAGAGTTAGAAAGGCTCTGTCCAAAGTAAAAAAAAATCTGCCTATTACCTTTAAAGCTCATTAATTAACACATTATATATTGTTTGTTTATTGTGGTGCTGGAAGCATCAATGTTTCAATCAAGTTTGTTTAATCCTTACAAAAAGTGTAAAATGACAACTTGTGATTTTACGAGGGGCTGTGTGCTGGACTGTTTCTTGGTCAGCAGCAGTAACTTCCTGGAGTTTCCAGTGGTTGCCTGGCAACTGTTCCTGGCTATATATTTATCATACAGACATGAGAGTGGTATTGATCTTCTCATCTAGCTCTCTAACTCATCTAACTAAGAAAGTTAATAGGTGTATATTCCAAAATGTCAGACTAGTCCATTGGGAGTGGGGCATCAGATCATGTTGTGGAGGAGAAAAGCAACACTCTTATAACTCTGTTTAGATATTCTTTCTTCAAGATCCTGAAGAAGTCAATGTGATGAAACATCAATCTTCAGAACTGAACATGTGCAGCTTTCTCCTCCTGCCTTTTATGGCTGCCTGTACGCCAGCACCTCACTAGAATAGGTGGGCTGTTTCCTTCAGCTCTTCATCGGTGGCCCAGAATTCCCACTAACTGCTGCATATATATCAGATTTACAGAGGTAAAATCTGAAGCAAAAGAAAGCACAATGAATCAGCACAGTGGCATCAGTTTATCGTCTGTCCCCATCCAATAGGAACTGATGGATAGCCTCTGATGGGCCTAGTGCACTAAAAGCGCTTAAAGAACTATTTCTGCTGTTGTCGGAAAACCCTTTAATAAGGAGTTTCAGATTGAAGCCAAACTGGCTGAAAGTGCCGTCTATATGGTAAAGGAGATTAGGGTTGACCTAAAACCTTTTAGACCTTATTAGAGCAGTTCTTCCTAGCCTCTTTACTCTCTCATTCACCGCTGTGCTGTAACAAGTCAGGGAGAGCTGCATTTTCAAAAGTAGCCTAAGTATACAGTAGCACAATGTAAAGGCTGATATTGAGATTTTGGGGTCGAGAGTTTTTATACGTAACTTCTTTGGTTTGTCGAAATAACAAAATTTTACTCTGCTTCCAATTTTACCTCTGAGTGTAAAGCTTAAAAGCTCTGATGGAGAAGAACGCTGAGGAAGATTTGGTTACATCAGGAGACCAGAGCTGAACAGAGTGCTATGCATGTGTGTGTGTGTGTGTCTGTGTGTGTGTGTGTGTCTGTCTGTGTGTGAACCAAAACGAGTGGGCAATAAGCACTTTTCTAATCTTCGTTTTGAAAAGTGCAATCTGCACAATCTGTATACAAATTAACTTTATTATTATTATTATTAATGCAGTGCCAAAGGTCCTTACAAGTATCTGCATACATCATTTGTACGTCTGAATGTGTGCAGGCATGTGTGTGCACCTTATGTTTGTGCGTAGAGAAACGTACACACAGCTTCGTACCAAGGTTGACAGACACACCCCGAGTTTTCACCCAGTATTAAACTTGACAAATACGAAGCATCAAAAATGTAGCCGAACCTAAAAATAACATCATAAATTAGTAAAGCCTGGGAGGGTCTTCAGAACTCAGCGGGCCTCATATTCTTCTTCTTCTTCTGTTTCATTTCTGCGCTGAGTGTCAGGGCTCGCTTTGTATTCACATCTCACCATGAAACACAGATACATGTTTGCGTTGTACACACCCATGGATGTGGGCACACACAGTTCACATGATACAGATGCAGACAACCCACACACACAGACTGTGACACTTATTAGCATGTAACAATGACATCTACACAGTGTGCTGTGTTTCAGGAGGCAGGCTGAAGCATGATGCAGCAAAATATCTGGAGCAACATCTTACTGTAAAATGCATGTAGTAGTGTGTGTCTATGTGTCTGTATGCACATAATGAGTGCTTGTGTGTGTGGTTGTGCATGTTCTTGCTTGCAGTGATGCATTAGTAAAGCACATTTTGATTTTACACAGACTATGTACTATTAGTCTATTCATCAATTGTTTAGCAGTAGTTGAATATAGAAAATGACAGAGGCATTTGCTTTGAAAGGAGCCAGGGAATGCCTCAGTCTGTTTGTATCTTATCTGGCTGAAGTGAGATATCTGAGAGCATTAGGACCACCTTCCTGATACCTCCCAGTCCTTTCCGCACAGTCCATGTGTCAGACTGTCTCTAAGCTTAAGAGTCCCTGCCTCCTCCCCCTCATGTGCACCTCTCCTTCATCATATGACTTAGGTGGATTTAAACAGGTAAAGTCGTCAATGAGTGGTAACTTTCACCTGCTTTATCCTAGATGGAGTATTTTTTGGGAGAGAGCAGGTATTCATTTGCTCATTCACTGCTGGTTGTGCATTTAGTTACAACTTAGTGGTTTGCATAAGAGTTTAATGATAAATTATGACTTTTCTCATTTCGGGTGGGCTATATTGAAAGGCTAAACCTGCCAAGCTTCTTTTACATTCTCAGTTTGTTAGACAATAAACAAGATAACAGTGTAATCATACATATTTTTAAGCATAACTTGAGTTTTCTTTTTCTTATTTTTCTTTTAAAAAATGTGTGGCGTTTGTCGAGCATCGTCATTTGCTTGCTAGCTTACATCGGGGTACTCAGAGGAAACAAATACAATTTGTATTGACAGAAATATATTCCTGGCTCTTTGTATCTAGTTGTTGTTCAGTCTAGTTGGCTGCATAATACTAATGAGGTTTAAAGACCTTACCGAGTAGCGGGTATCTCCTCTCTAATCCCCTCCTGAGCGCAGGGCGGGCCGTCCAGACCGCCCTGGATGTTGAACAACTTCGAAAAGCGGTGCAAAAAAAAAAAAGCCGCACCTCCGACAGACAGTGAAGAAGTCAGTAATCCATATCAGCTGGTGTGTAGACAGCAGGAGGTACACTACACGAGACCCCTGTGAGAAATCAAAAGGTGCGTTTGATAAAGTCCCAGAGCAGGTGAGCGCGCGAGATGCGGATGGGTGAGGCGCACGCGGCTCGCGGCTTAAACTACTGTAATCTCTCTCTCTCTCTCTCTCTCTCTCTCTCTCTCTCTCTCTCTCTCTCTCTCACACACACAAACACACACACACACACACACACACTCGCACGCACGCACACACATACACAAAGTTTTAATAGTGATGGTTGAGTCGTCGCTTCATAAAGAATAGCCTAAACAAACAGTGGAGATATACACTTTGAGCTCTCTGGTGTTTACACACCTGCATCTCTCACTGTCTTGTGCATTTGTGTATGCGCGTGCTCGTGCGCTCGCGCGTTAACACAAAGAGCAAGAGCCATACCGTCTGAGGACATAACATCCCCAAAGAACACAAATATTTCAGCAAACTATAGCCTCCTTTACAACAGAGCTATGCTGTTTTATTGGGAATTAAAATACCATGGCCAGCCTACAAACTCATGAATCAAGTGTCACAGACATGTGGTAGATCGATCGATCGATAGATAGATAGATAGATAGATAGATAAATAGATAGATCATGAATTGACTTATGTCGCCCCCTTTTGGCGTTAATGTTTTACTGCCACCCAGAGTTACTGCTGTGTATGTGAGGGACAAATGTAATTTAGTGAAGGCTGGATTAACTGTAGGCAAAGCATGAAGCTGCCGATGGCATCAGACCTCCAGTGGCCCTAAAGGCCCCAGGTAGTGCTACAGTGTGTGTCTATTGATTTATGCTGATTGGATCGCTTGTAAATTGATTTGGGAATTTGCACCATGGAAATACTATATCAACTGTGTCCTTCATTATTCAGTAATCTTGTGGGCCTGCAGTACTGTATTTCTTCTAGAGGGCCCCTTTGTTTAAATCTAGTTCTAACACCTATATTATTTCAATTTGTATCGTTCTCACGGGGTATTTTCTTTAAAAAAAAGTTTGTTTTTCATCAAATTACTACAAACTAACTGAAGTATAGAAAACCTGGGGCATGTAGCAATCTGGTATGGGAATATTGGTTGGTTTTTTGGTCTCTAAAACACATGGAAGCTGCCATCTATAGTGTTCTGTGTGAATTTTACTTTATGAGAGACAGGGGCCCAGTAGCAAATTTCTGCCTTGGCCCCCTAAACATGTCAACCTGGCCATGATTATGGTTGACTGAAACTAAAGTAGTAAACTGAGAAAAAGGACTGAGCCGGATAGAACGATTAATGCTCTGCACACGTACAGAAAGTGCTGCAGAAAGCCTGTAAACACTCCGGTGGACATGCTGCAGTGCATTAGGTGTCCCTGCTGATTGTATTACTCACTGTTTATAAAAAAATATGTAATGCATCACGCTCAACACACAATCAAAAAGCCAGGTGCTGAATCCTTGAAATATTGAAATTGAATAAAGAAGTCACCACACAATGGTGGCAATTCAAAATTCAAAATAGTCGATTAGGTGTGCTCTCCTAGCACCCTTCCTTACTGACTGTTCACCATGTGGATACTAACATGCATACGCACTTTGCTTCAGTCCCATTGCACTCAAATAGAGCAATGTCGACACAAATATACAAAAACCTTTATGCAGACAATGCACTGAATCCAGAGGGTTGAATGGGAAGTCCTCATATAAGGTAGCTGTACATTAATATAAAAAAAACAAAAAAACAAAAAACAAATGATTCCACTTATTCTCTAATTATCCAAACACCGTACTGACAAAGTTGTAAACAGCATGAGCAAGGAGTGGGCGATCAAGTCATCCTGAAAAATCATAATATAAAGTATAATATATTGATATATGATATATAATATTAAATATATTGGGATTGAGGATTTTATCCATATGGACCACTTTTTATCAAGTGATAGCTAGATGAAAATCTGTGGTAGTAAATGATGGGTCATTTGAACTACATATAGTTAATAAAAAAGGGTAGATGTACTTATGTTGATTGTGGTGTACTGTAGTACGGTTACACATCTGGCCACAAGATGTCAGTGTTACATAACTTTATTTCTGCCTCCTCTCTCTTTTTCTTTTCTGTCTGTCTTTCCCTCAGTCTCCTTTTCTCATCCACACACACACACACACACACACACACACACACACACACACACACACACACACACACACACACCCTCACACAAACTAGTCTCACATACAGGTTTAGCACTTGTCCACCCTCCACACCGTCTTTATTAATAATATCATAACCACTTCCAGTCACTACTCGAGCCCCCACATGCCATGCATGTCTACTCTAATTTAACAGAGATTAGGAAAGGAAACCCTTTTATTGCTCTTATTTCGACCCCCCCACTTTGTGGCCGGTTTGATCTCTGTTCTTGGCCGTCAGCTGGTGGACAGAACTATTTTGGGTGGGTGTGAGGGGATTTTTTGGCCTGTTGAATGTACTGAGTCATAAGAATTGGCTCCACTTTTCATCTAGAGTGGAGAGACTTGCTGCAATGGGAGCAGGAGAATTTTCTAGTGCTAAAATGAGAGAAAAGATTGGATTGTATTCATATGGGGTAATGACAAGAAGGGGAAATAAAAACACAAATTCAACACTAATCTTACAACATATAAAGAGAAAATAAGACAACACGAGAAGGTGCATGAAGACCAGTAGAAGAAAGGCACATGCTTGTTTTCATTTTTTTATTTTTAGCCAAAACTTTAATTTAGTACACTGTCAAAACTGAAAACCAGAAATACATTTCCCCTCTTGACCAAATGTTCCAAAGTTTCAAAGAGAATTCCAACAAACTATTGTATTGACTACAGAACTGAGCGTATACATATTCTCATTGCTTCCTTTCCCTTTTTCTCTCTATATGGAGATGAAAAGATCTTTCATGTTGTTTCCTCTTGTTGCATTATTTATTGCCGTGTGGCGCTTTATTAGCTAGTTTCATCTCAGATTTCGCAGGCTGTTTTTGGGGAAGCCTTTGAAATGTGTTTCTGACTCCAAACAATCCTTTTCTCGGTTTCTCTCACTTGCTCCAGTCGCCTCCTCTCTTATCATAAAAAAACCCTAGATTTTCAAAGCGAACTGAGCTACCCTGTGAAGCCAAAATCCATTCAATACTGTCCTAAGGAAGGGAGATGTTGTTCTTATTTCGTGGCTGACATGAAAGGAGAACAGAGGATCCTCTTTGTCATTAGCCTTATTAGCATCATTAGCGCAGTATGGATGAACTTCAAATGATTGGCTTGGAGTTATTTGTGTTACCATAGAAGCAACATGAGTACTATTTCATGTTCTGTGTTCGAGACTGTTGCATCGTGAATGAGGTGGGTGCATTTTGAAGAAAGCTGATATTTTTCTGATATGACCACTAGATGGTGGAACTACTCCTGATTCAAAATGAGACTGACTGAAGGGGGAGAGGAGAATTGGAATTACTGGAAGATATTAGAGATTTGAGGATATTTTAAACCACATAATCACACATTAAAAGACGTCTGTTTCATTCCAGTATGAACAAAAATTACCAAAATATACACATCTCCTGAAACCTTTTAAAACATCTGCATACTTCACATATTGTGTTTTTCAGTAAAAGCTCAGGTATTTTCAGACAGAAAGGAAGAAAGAGGACAAAGGCGCATAACCATACAATCCAGCTGTGCAGTACAAATTGGTTTAACTGGTCTATCATGGTATAAGTGTATGTTTAAACACAGCACTTACCACCAACAAATTTGATTGATACATCACGCCACAGAGCATTTGATAATGTAGTCATGGATATCATTGGTTTAGTGAAGAAGACTTGGGATCATCATGTTAGACTGAAGTATGTGGCATGGAGGCCCAAGAACATGCATGTTTTCACTCCACCTGAACATTACAGTAGTGTGACTGTAATCTTGAGGCGTACAAAAAGACATTACCTAGTAAGGTACCATATCCTGCATTCTGATAGTGTCCACTTGGGATAAGTGCCATATGTTAAGATCAGTTACAGATGGCAATAATATACAGTAGAGTTCATATAATAAATTAACCAAGATGAAAAGAGTTCCATATGAAGATGTTATCGAAACCAAATGTAACTGTCTGCAGTGTGTCTAATGAATAAATGGATTCAACAGTTTTCTCTAATCAGGAAATAGAGAAATATTTTACTTTAAATTACAATAAGGACAGAAAAATCTCCTTTGGCTGGTTAAGAGCTTAAAGCACCAGCATGACTCTGGAATCAAAGGGGCCATCACGTAGGGTGAGAGATGAGATGAAGGTGAAAGAAGAAAAGGGCGAGCAGATTTTGGATGGCTAGCGAACAGTTGGTAGTCGGGGTTGAAACCTATGTAAACTTAATGGTTCAACATTTTTTTTCTCCTTCTTCGTCTCAACGTGGTTCCTTGCATCTTTATCGGGAAGCTCCAACCACTCTGCAGTTGATGGTGGATAAGCCCAGCAGGCCTGATTTGGTTTGAACTCGTCTTTTATTCATTCCATCTCTCCCAGTACCCACACCTCCACCATGGCCCGGTTTCTCCTGGCAGGCCTTAATCTCTCTCCCTAATCGGCTGCAGACGTGAGGCTTTGCCATTCCCCACAGGGTTGCGCATGGGATATGGCCAAGTTTTCAGAGTGAGTGCGGAGGTAGTCATGTAACAATGGCAGAAGTGTCGTCACTTTCAGGTATAGAGAACTCAGTGTGCCACCTTGCCTTTAGCCTTAGTGTTTTTCCAAATCTGCTGAGGTGAGTAGGGAGTGCTTGAAAGCCATGCATGCTTCTGTGGGGAAGCTGAGCTCATGCTACATCATGCCGAAATGTCAGCAGAATTAATGAACTCAGAGTAACCAGCTGATCCCAGCATTCAAGACCACTCGGGTCCAGCATCAAACACACACCAGCACTTTGATTCTCTGAGGGAGTCTTCCTTAAGGTTCCTATTGCGAACCCAAGTCATAATAAAAAACACACATAAACAGCTCTGTCTTTCATGTCAGCCTTATAAAAGAGGAATAAATAAGTACAATCCACTTCAGTGAGGGCCTTTGTGGAGAGGAAGCAGCTGGAGATGGCACTGGGCCCTGGTATTGTTTGCCAGCAGCTCCCTAATCAGACCATGGTGCCTAGCTGGCGTCTCCTGGAGACGCGGGCAGGACACGTCACCCACATAAAAGCAAACTTGAATCTGAAAGTGCTGCGATGGTCACTGTGGGTCACTTTGTTGTCAGTGTTCTGTCTGCACTGGATGAACGCCTCCTCATTATTGTTCATGTCAGTGATTAACCTCTTTATGGATCCTAGAACGATCAAATTACCTTTGATAATTTCTCCAGGATAACAGAGATCAAACAAAACTTCCTGTTAAGTGAGGATGGAAATTGTGCATGGCTCCAAGGTTTACTTTGGACTAACCACTGTTGAAAATGTACTTTTCTGACTCACATAACCTCTTGTATGGGAGCTGCATTTGAGGATTTAATTTCTGGGTCTGAATATTGGACAATACGGTATTTTTCTCTCTCTCTTCCTTTCTCTGCCCTGAGTTGGTGTTTTCTTGCTAATTCTGTCTCTCCCTTAGATGTGGTTCAAGCTATTTACAAATCCAACTTTTGGAAGTGTCCAACTCCCTTTCGTCTGGGATTAGATAGAAAGAGAGAGGGATGAGGGATCGGGAGGGAGGGAGAAAGGGAGGGAGCAAGAGACGGATCATAACACATACAGTGCTGCTGAGAACAAACTTGAAAGGATTAGGGAAAAAATACAAAATGTCCACCAAGTAATAAAAGTGCATGTTATTTGTTGTTGGTTACAAAGTGAGATAAGAGGAGCTTCAAAGGACCTGTGATTAGTGCTGTGAAGTTACCAGATACCGTCAGGAAAAAGTATGGCCAAAGAGCTGCATAGAATATTTACCAATATACACAGCATGGCTTGGGTCCCCAGCCAACTGGCAGAAGATACTGAGAAGTAGACAGAGAAAGTGTTGTGGAGGCCAGCAATGATGATACAGCTAAAAGAAAGGGAAAGGTATGTTTTATGTTAAAGTGCAACAATAAATGCTCAGAGGTAAACAAGGTGCTCATTAATGCAGTGGAAGAGTCTGGAGCTTATCGAGTTCAGATATTTCAGATGCAAAATCTGTCTCCTAATCATTGCCATCATTAATAAGCAATGTGTTTTGATAGAAAAAGTCTCATTTTGCTTCCCCCCCATCTAGAGATTTCTGTTCACAGTCAATGATAGTTAAGGCTGAGTTATGCTTGAAACAAACTAGTGTTGTCTAACCACATCTGAGGGCAAATGTCTTGATACCTGTTCTCGATGGCCACACATGAAGGTGGGGCGAAAGGTCCATCGTCATAGAGAGGGATGAGAAGTAATGAATTGTACAAAGGGGGTGTTACCCTGCTTTCACACTAAATGCGCAAGCGCAACATTGCCCAGAGCAAGGTCAGTGTTTTCAATGGAGAATGGGGCTGCCAAAGAGCACTTAAGTGGAGCCATAGTGGTGCACACTGCCCTGATTTTCTGCCAGATTTTGCAGCCAAATTTAAACTCAGTTGAACTTTGACCCCCAAAAGCATATCCAATGGCATTCCAGCAGTAGCAGGAGGTCTAGGTTATGATGACTCCAGTTTCACTTTAAAGAAGAACGGAGGACAAGTTAATTTTGTGTATCTCGGTATTCCCAGAGTTATGTAACTCTACTCTGTGATCCTCCCTTCACTTGGGTAAAAAATCTCAAGTATGGCAGAATATCAGAAAAGGATGGGTGACTATGTACATTCCAGTGTAGTCCTTAGCATTCTAGCTTTCTGCTTTGTAGGAAGCTCTAAGCAATGTACTTTATTTTATGCTGTACCTGCAAACCATTAGGAGGGCGTTGTTTGCCATGAATCCTGCTTTCAGCCAACAAGTTGAAGTTGTACATTACTGAAGCTAACATGAGTGGCATCAGCAGACTGATGATGTGGCTGCCGTGCATTCTAGCAGGGCTCAAGCTGGACTCAATGCAGTCTATAGGTGCAGCATGCCAACACATGCTGGCCTTATGTTTAGGATGGAGACTGTCTGTATTCAATGCACATTGTTAGAACTTTTCTCTCTCACACGCAGAAGAGTGAGAGAGACACACACACACACACAGAAAGAGAGCTTTATTTTTCTTTCCATCTGGTCAAGATCTAGCTGGCGTGCAGATGGATGCAGTAAAGCAGAGACATGGCTGTGACAAAAACTGTTTCTCTGCAATCAAACAGCTTAAACTGGAGAAGCACATGAGCACCTTGAGCACCTGATTACCTGGTTTTTACCTCAAGTCTTTCCAAGTGCCGCACAGTATCACAAATGCAACATGGGTGGCCGCAGTAAGATCGAAACTCCTTGACTGTGACAATGCTGGCATGTATGAGCTGCCAATAGAGAAATGCCTATTTGTTGTCCATGGAAATTTACTTTCAGTTTTAGCAAAACATCAAAATGTGCTTTAGATTATTTGCTTCAGAGAGTTCATTTGCATTTATATCTGTGTTAATAACCAACTGAGTAACGTGAAACAAATGTGTTTAACTGCTGCTGTGTGAAGCGGGTGCCACACAGCGCCATGTGAATACATTAGTCATCAACAGGAAGTTGATACTAATAGCTCCCAAGTTGTGGTTTGGAAGGACACATGTCGTGACAATTAACCAGGGGCTGGAGGAAGTGGGTTACTGGCAACACAATGCCCCAGAGTGGCCTGATATATGCCTGTCTGATAAACACTTTGGTCGGAGGAAAACCAAGTGTCAGCCGGATATGCTTTTGAAGTCTGTTTGTATTGTTTTTTTGCAGATAAAAGAGACAGGTGCCTTTGTTGTTGGAGGTTGGAGGAATGTGAGAAAAGGAGCTGCCATTTTGTGTCATTATATCCTCTTTCATATTGGTTCCCATTGAAAAAAGGCACGTACAGTATTTACAGGAAAGGCAAAGCTCCATTACCTGCTAGTTTTATGTTACCTTGAGGTAATGGAGGTTAAAAAGACTGCTGGCCTTTGATGAAATAGAGCAACACTTAAGCCCCAGAAACCATGGGTCTTTGATCACTTAACCTGATCTTCTTATATTTAATAGCAAGACCCAAGGAACAAGCATGGGAATGGGCTGCACCTCCTTTGATGATCTGAACCGAGTTCACATGTGCACCTCCAGCAGAGGAAACATCATAATGTAATAGTGTAAATCACACAGCTGAGACAGGACTGTGAGGGGTCTGAGTGAGTGAATAGGTGCACTGAAACACATATGCAGAATTGCACTTGCACTGTTTAAAAAAAAAAAAATTAACATCCGTTTTTCCTTGTATTGAATGTTGAGCTCTTTTTTCTCAAAGCTGCTCTAATCAATATGTTGATACCAACATTGGAACAAATGACTTTATGTAATGTGAAAAGGGTCCGTCGTAGTGACAAATTCATAGAAAATTATCACCAATTATGCAGTTCACCTCAACTATTTTGAGCTATTTGGCACCACATTGCTTTAGATTTACAGCCTGCAACTTTAGTGTTTTGGTTCACTCTCACTGATCTCATCAGCATTGTTTACAGCAGCAGCAGGTGGCTATTTTCAGTGAAGAATCTGTATGCTATAGCTGCCTAACATCAAACGACAGACAAAGTTAATGACTGGCTTGTCAACACAGTGGAGCATTTACCAGCTAAGAGTTCACCCCATTTTTTAACCTCAGCACTCTGTATATTACTGTGATTTGGTCGCATAACGTCACCTTCGTAAACCTTAGTGTGGGGAAAAACCAACGTTTAAATCAACAAACTACACACCTCTTTTTCTTTGCTGGAATGAAAGCAAAGTCTGCTGCACATTCTTTCTTAAATCCATTTTTCTGAGACAATTTCACTTATTTCCAAAGCAGCTGAACTTGTTCAAAGTCAAAAATGAATCATGAATCATTTTAAGATTTAAATTTTTCCGAGTGGAGATATTCTGTCTGGTTTCAAAGTACTAAAATCTATTGCTACAAAATTATTGAAACTGCATTGGGATCAATTTGATAATCGGGTTTAAGATGTCATATACAATAGTGTTAAATACAAATCACCAAATTTTAGTATCACAATTTGAGAGGCTTTAATAGTACCAAATCATCTGATTAACCTAATTGAAATGAAAGAAAATAGTGCAACATCACAACAATTTCAAATCCTTTTATCATTTTTTATGTTTTTTTATCATTTTCATATTGTTGCAACTATGAATGTCTTAAACTCTAATAATTTGGTCTAAGACAGCAGTACACCCAAGTGTTTTGATTTTACAATGAAATGCTGTGGAGGTGCTCTGTGAAACACATTCATTCTACAGTTTTTTTTTACAAATATCTATCATTAAATCATTTTTGTAAGTAATGGCTCTGAAGTGGATAGGCTCTTCAGGCGTGTGCCAGAATTGCCAGATGGCCAGTCTGGGTCTGGCTGCAACTCTGCATTTTCTCCCCCTAATATATGTTACATCTGATTCACTGACACTGACCTACATGGCAGTGGGAGGAATGGAGGATAAATAAACCTTTTTTCTTTATCCAAAACAGAGAAAAAAACAATCTGTGGCCAAGTTTAATGATGATGGCAGTTTGTCTTTTATTTGAGCAGAAAAAAAAATCCCCGTTTAAAGTGGCCTTTGATGTAACTCAGCCTTTCTGACTTGTACCATTAAATTTAACACTGAGTACAACTTGGCATAAAACTGCTTTCTTTTCCCCTCTATTTCCTGTTAGCGCTGTACTGTGTTCAGTTTGATAAACTTCCATCAAAGGGCATATGCTGATCCATCAGGCATCTTATATAATCTAAGCTGCTCATCATTACTGTAATTTACTTCTACTGGAAAGATCAGCTCCTACTCACAGTCTTTATTATTCCACTGGAGTTAAATGGACTCCTTTAAGTGTCACGGATGGCTGTTTGGGTGGGTACAAAAGATGAAAAGGGTTGCCTTGAGCAAAAAGAGGAAGACAGAGTCAGAGAGAGAGGCTGATCTTTGTATGAAACAAGCTGGGGCTTCTCACAGTTTTTGTTTCGTCTTCTTTCACCACAGAGCTGACTTCTAAAGGCTGCAGTTGCACAACCAGCACTTTATTTTCATCTCATTCTACGCTATACGTGTCATACATGTATCAAGGCTTCAACCCACAGTATCAGTTTCCTCTCTTATAAGATACAGTATATGCTTTTGCAAGTGCTGTTTTTCATACCACTCTCATACGTTTATTGTTAGGTCAATGAAATGACATGTTATTATTCCAAATGATTTGATACACAAGACTCATATTCAAAAATTAAATAGTTAAGCAAGTACTGTAATTAATCATTAAAAGGCCACAGATGTATTAGAGTTCATTTTAATGGAAATTTAATGTGTATTTAGCTGCTACTGGAAGGGTGACAGGTTATGGTCTATAATTTTAACTTTGATATACTGTCTCAAGGTGTGGTGTGAAAAGAATAATTTGAAATTACAAAACCATCACTTGTTGTAAGTTACAGTGAGTGCATCAGATATTTCTTTTCTTTCTTGATATTTGCAGGGACCATCTCAACAAGATATGATCCCACTGAGGTTAATTTAAGGGGGGAAAACACAAAAACTTGGAAATTGTAAACTCTTTATTGTAGTTTAAGTCAAGTCACAGAACAGCGTGGCATGGTTTTGCAAGAAGCCTCCATGCTAAACTGGGCGCTCTTACAAAGTGCCATTGTGCATTGGATCTTTAAAGAGTTGCCCAACATTAAAGGGGAGGTAGTGGTAGCAGGTGGTGTGCTGGAGGAAGAGGATCTCCCTGTGGTCTCATTCAGGCCTGAGAGAGAGGACTGAGACAGGTGGTCAACCTCTTTAATGTTCGTAGGCTTTTAATCTGTGCATGTGGCTGTAAAACAGGGCACACTGTACACTGACCAAGAAGTCTTTACTGGCAAACGTGTGATACAACTTCTGCTGCTGCTGCTGCTGGCCGTTTCATGTGGTTCCACCCCGCTTATGTCTACAGTTGCAAGACTTTGTGCATGGCATGGCTACTTAATCCACCAATGACATGTGTATTGCTTTTGGTGTTCTTGACACGCAATGTTGTTCAAGCACTGAGAAATTCTTTGTCACCTGTCCATGACAACTGGCAGCTGACTTATAACAATTTCTGTGATCCTGTTTGTTCTCAGGTTATTCTTGGACAGACCTAATGGAAGAATTATTCATGTTATCCTGGATATCAGAAACTATTTCAACAAGCACAAAACTCATAAAAGTAGTAGAAGTTAGGATGCCTCCCGAGCAGCTACAGTTTGGACATGTTTGGAGTTTTGATATATGGTTAACTCCCGTTCGACTTCAGTGCAACCACAGCCAAGTCAGAGCTGGAAGCCATTTGGTCAATGTGTAAAAAGAGCCATTGGCTCACAAATGTGAGTTATCCTGTTGTTGTGGAAACAAGCAGGTGCATTATGAGGGCTTTAAAGCACAACGGTATCACTTTGCATAGGGGCTGCCGCTTGTTACTGTTTCTGCTTGATGGATTGCATCCAACATTCAACATTGATCCAATGTTGTTTTTCTGTGTGTGCTAACAGGAGGAACTGTCAATATGGCCGTGTTGGGTTTCATGTTCCCAGGTCCTGAAAGCCACAAAGAGAAAGAAGAATTTTGTTTATGTCGGTAGTTGTTGAGGCTCATTTGTAATGGGCCCCCTGCTTTGTTTGATGTTGGCAGGGTTCAGCCTGTGTCAAGTAGTGATGAATTTGACAATAGTGGCAGGTTCCCAACAGCAAATGGCTTATTCCTGTTTGAATGCTGAAGGGAACACATGGCATGACGTTTCCGTCATTTAAATTGTGAGCATGCTGTATGTTAGATTTACCCTCACTTCAGATAAAGCTGTGCTGACCACTACTACTGTCTCGTTATCTTGTGTGTTGATCAGAGTTACATATTTAATGATCATTTACAATTATGACTGTTTAAGAAACACAAGGTAATAGCGTTTATTTGAATTCTCTGAATGCGCAGTGTACACACATTCTTGAAATAATTATGTGGAAATATAAAGCTTTTATTTTATTACATACATTTCATTTTGAGTGATTTGTTGTTATTTTATAACTTACCTGTAAACGCAGACTTGTGTATTTGCAGAAGTGCCATACCATAATTACAAATTGGGCCTTTAAAGAACTTGAATTGGCATAGCAAATTATCCTTACTGTTTCTTCTTTAACTAATAATAGTTAATTAAAACATCAACAACACCAGAAAAAATGTTTTCAATAGGTAATGGCTTTTCTGACATGATTTGTACAACAGAATCACTTGCATCAACTCCATATTATACCAAATCTTGTGAACATCCGGCAGATTAAAGCAGCACTCCATTGATTTAGTGATGTCATTTCTTAAAGTTGAAGGACTTGTGAGAGGCAGATTAAAGAAAGAATGGTTAAAAACTGGTGCATCAGAGTCAGAGATATCCTGACTTTCAGTCTGGGTCAATCTCAATAGTCTTTCTGAAGACCCTTCCTGCCTGGTAAATGTCCATGTCTTTTTTATCTCTCATGAACTTGTATAGTCCCAGACCAAACTGAGATAAACTTGATGACATCAATATGACATCATCAGGGGGTTGTTTTGCCACTTGGCAAAGCTCAGACAAAGCATACAACAATTTTAACAATTTTATCATGAGGAGTAATCTTTATGTGTAGAATCAGATGGGTGCCCCTTCAAGCGAAAACCCAAAGTAAGAAAAATCTGACTCCAAAGCGTTTTTCCAGCTGAGATATTTCACTGCAGGACATCAGTTCAGAAGCCTCTGTACCATCTTAGCTTGGCGACAGCAAGAAAACACACCATACAAACTCATGAAACTGTGACTGGAGCTCGTATTCCAACTTTCCCCTTGTTTTCCATATCCCTTCACACAAGGAAAGTGCTCTGGCTCTTTTCATTAGTGCCTGTTTGTTCATCCTTGGTAATGATCTCATAAGGGGCTTTTTAGTAGAACATGGTGCTCTGTGATTGAATGGTTTTATGTGGAGTCAAAGCACTCAGGTTTGCACAGCGGGGCGCCACTTCAGATCACTCAGCGCAAATCCCCGTGGAGCTCTGGGGGAAAAAACCATCGATTGCTGCTCAGCCTCCCTCTCCTTTTTCCCTCTTCTACCCACAATTTTTTCCCGCTTGCAAAATAATCCACTTTAACTGTCCCACTCCATTTCCTCTCTTTCCCTTCCCCTGAAACTAGTGATTAAGCGCTTAAGCAGTTTACACACAAAGAGAAATGTGTTTGAAATGCAAATAAATAAACACCTGGGATTTTTGAGGTTGCGTATATTGTTTTATGAGTTGTTGTGGCAGTATTTAGTTCCAATTTACTTCATCAGTATGTAAATGTAAAGGGTTGTAGGCAGTGCTAATTGTTATCTTCCCATGTGAAGCGCTATTTTAGCCAACAATTTAATGCTATTATACACAATATAAATAGTTTGGTTTGTCATAGAAGTGTGACATTTATACCTGCAGGATGAATTAGGGTGTGATAATATTAATATTTAAAAGTACAGTAGGCATTCATATATGGTAATATATCTATTAATTAATTCAATAATTTGCTTAGTGCTCACTCATAAGAATATTAAATATACTGTAGCATGCATATTCTCTTTGTATTATGTTTTCACAGCTATAAATCTAATTGGCATCGTAAAATGAACTGTGTTAATTAGAAAGATTGGATATACCAAAGCAAATTGTTAAAACTGCATTCCCTGATATTTTTGGCCAAATGGGGGTAGCACAACGAGCTGCACTCTACATAAACACAGCTGCCTGCTGCGGCTGGAAATGATAAAGATGAGAACTGTGAGAATTAATCGAAACAGTTGTGGGCTGTAAAACCAAAACAGTGCGCTGAAAGACGCTAAAATGCTGAGAGCTGAGAGGAACTGCAGAGAGGGGTGATTCTCGTCACTACCAGTGACATTTTTCACATTACACTTAGCAATTTGACTGATTGTTAATATAACAATATTGATAAGAGCAGCTTTAATGGCGCAGAGCTGTTTTTGATTTAAAACTGGCTATAAGCAGCTAATCCCAGTTCTAAAATTGAAACAAGAAAGTATGGAAAACTCTTACACCAGCAAGGTGTTGTTTTGGAAATAAACCAACCGATCTGCATCTGCTGACATGTCTCATTAACCCCCCCTCCCACACAGACACACACACAAACACACATATACACACATGGTTTAGATAGTATCTTCCTTGGTCTATCGTAGTGCCATCTGCGGTGCTCAGCCTAAGCCTGTGACATCACTTCCTCTCACACATGCAGGCACTGGTGGGAAATTGTACCACCATGACATCATGTAATGGTTCCAACATGTGGTGAGACGACTTGCATCCAACCACCAGTGGATGCTGGAATGCAAGCTCAACTTTACAACCAGGCAACAAAGTCAGTTTCTCTGTCCACCTTAACCACCGTGGCCTCGATCCTGATTAAGGTCTCATTCATCTGGACTTAAGTTTCATGTTTTGACCAGACCTGGCCTTGAAATTAAGCCTTTTCAGCCTACTTGAGTAACACAGGGCCACAGGAAGATTAGAATCCATTTCCACCTTAACTTTTAAGGTGAAACTTCACATTAATCCCCTTTTTAATGACGTCACAGTGACCTCTGCACTCTCACTCTCGCTATTATTATCATATTGCTCAAAGTCTTAGTCCAATAACTCAATATGACTCCCCAAACTCTTTCATCCTGCCTAAGGATCTTCACACATCTTGTATCCATCATCTGTCCCTCCCACACACGATACACTCCTCCTCTGTTCTCACGTTAATCTGCCTGTTCCTCCCTCACTCATTTCCACTCTCCTACATCCATTTGCCCCTGTGAGAACCCTCCTCTCCTTTCACCGACATGGTACACCGGGAACCATTGAGAACAGCCAGTTGTGCGCGCTAGCTGCATTTGTCTTGGCACCGGCTCAGGGTTCTAATATTGCCACTTCAGATTAAGTGTACTAGATGACTGTGGAAGGGGGCTTCCTTCTCATGAAGCTGCAGTAAAAGATCAGAGGATGTGGGAGGAGATGTCCACTAATCCATCTACTTATGATTCTTGCCGTTTTGTTCCACTAACTTAAACCACCAGTCACGGAAAATGACTCGTGAAAGCTATTTACTGTACACGACATATTTTTGGTAGCATCTGTGGATAAAACATTTTCACACGCAGGCAGACAAGTTGCTCTCACAATCTGAAAATAAGAGAAAAAAAACCCCCAAATGATAATGCAGGAACTGTTCCAAAGCTTCCCAACTTTTTGGCCAAGTTGAACTGTTTATGAGCTGAACTCTCCCCCCTTGTAGTTGACTCACACACATGCTGTCAAAGAGGGTAATAGTGCTGCCACTTGTAATGAACTTCAGAGAAAGCAACCCCAAATATGTAAGCTGGTGTTTGTGTATGTGTGGGTGTGTGTAAGCTGCTGTGCAAATGGGGTGGCCTTTGATGTAGCGCTGCTCGGATCCTCTAGTAGTTAGCCGTTCCCAGGCTGTCTGAGCCTGTCCTTTTCTTTTTCAAGGGCAGGACACAAAGAGAGATAGAGACAGGAAAATGAGAGCAAAAGGCAAGCTCTCTTAGCTTTACTATGTTAGGTTGATGTTGTTAGAAGAAAACAAGCTAAAGAGTGCAAATTTTCCTAAATACCTCTATAATTGCTCTTGGGTTTTTATGTTTGTTTTGTGGTGAGTAAAATGTGAGGGTACATTTATACATTCATGCACATATAACTATGTAACTGCCCAGACAAACATGTCAAAAAAATGTACATTATATATGTACAAGTTAAATTCCAGGACCTTTTAGCATCACTTGGCCTCTTTCTCACAAGGTTTGCATGTTAAATGTGGATGACTAATATAGGCTATCAATTATTTTAGTCAATAACATCTAATACAGTGTTCTTCATGGGTCAATTTGGTTCTGAGGATCTGGGTTCAGATTATATTCAGACAATAGAGTTGGGTAGGGTTCTGTTGTTTTGCTGTGGGTCTTTGGTCTTGTCAGTATTTCTAATACTGGAGTGGATCCAAGTAAACTCCCCATCAACTCTGATCAGGTGGTGCGTCATAACCATCTCAGAATGCAGTGTTTTTTGAAGCAGATGAAGAGAACAACATGCCTCGCCCTGTGCAGTAATGATGTAAGTAAACACTGCCACCAATAAATCTCGATACCTTCTGGAGTCTGCGTCCCAACAGGAGTCTTGTTTGTCTTGTAAAATAAAGCAGAGACCTTAGTCTTACTGAACTACTGATGTTGTTATAATGTGATACAGTTTGGTTATCTGGCACTTACATATACATAGATGTAGACAGTCTGTCTTGTTGAAGAGGCAAAAGCTTAGACTGGAATTCGCCAATTTGAGCAAACGGGTGGAGCCTTGGAATATCTGAGGAGGGACTAGTAGTAATGAAATTACCTCTTGTATCTATGAAATGTCTTGAAGAAAACTTGTATTTTTATGTATCAACAGGGACATTTTGTCACTCACTTGAATACAGATTAAGTTTTGTTAGCGGTAGCATCCAGTGGTCATTAGAGGAACTGCAGTCTCAAATACAACATATCTTCACTGGATGCAGAATTCAACTGTGGCAGTTGCCTCTTGATGACAACAAGGACACACATAAGACACAATTAGAGACACTGCTCCTTTTTGCATGTTTCCATTTCATGGTATGTTGTAAAGGTGCCCTCTACCAATAGTTTACAGACTCATTTTTTTGTTTTCGAAAATTTTAGTGATGGTGCTTTGTATTAATCAATAGAGTTAAGAGGACTTTGGTAGATTTATGTGTACGTTGTCATATTAGCAACAGCATAATATACACTATAGGTTTTATTTTGCAAAATGTACCTAGAAGTCTGATTGTTCATTCTAGAAATTGTCACTTTAACAAAAGAAATGTTTTTATCCTCTGTATTTTTGGGTCCATACAGCATCTGCTCCCCACACATGAATGACATGAAAATATTATTTGATACCTGATATGACTCTTCAGAACTCTTTTTACTGGACCTAATGGCTCAAAGTTTGATGATATAAGTGTTTTGAAGTGTTTGTAATGCTCAAAAAATGTTTTTTTAAATAATTGTGTATGGGAAAAAAGTCCTAACTTGCAATTTTGGCTGTGGTCGCCACGCCAAAACCTCCTCACAGCCCAGCACTGCTTCTGGGGGTTTGCTTTATAGTCCTGTATAAATCACTTCCTTTGAGGTCAAAGGCCACATATTTTTTCCTCCTCACACCTTTCCTGCTGTCTCTCTAAAACAGTGCCTTTGGAAACATCCAAGCTGCTCCTCCTGTGTCTGGGATGTGCTTTTAACATACCAGATAAAGCTTGTTTTACTGTGTGTGTGTATATGTGTGTGTGTGATTGAAGCAACCTGCAAGTGGAGGAACATCCAGTAACCTACAATATCTCCAGCCTTCAAAAACCCCTTTATGTTCCACCACCAGATGTGGAAAAACTGGAAGAGAGAAGAAGTGAGAAATTGTGGCAAAGAGCCAGTAGGAATTGTGTCAGAAAGATGCTTTAGCAGGTCATTGTCTGTTTTCACTTTCTTTGTCTTTCTGACTCACAGTAATTTTACCATACTGAAATATTCAGAACCATCACTTCTTTCATGTGCACAGATTAAAACTTTGTCTTTACTTTCAGTTTTGCCACACTTACCACCGGATACTGTTATGGTCCCTGCCTGCAGTAACACAGTCTGTGACCCAGTGTACATCCTCAGAGAAGAGAGGCTCTCTGACTGAATTCGCCCTCTAGGGGTGGAGAGCTGGAACGACAGCAGCTGTCACCTCAGAGGACGGAGATGAGCATATCCACAACATTCAAGATCTCACTTTTTTTCACCCCCATGCTTTTGGTTTTGGATTTGGACAAAGTCATCTTAGATATCATCTTATCTTAGAGGCAACATATCTCAGAGATAAAAGGAACATTTATACAGCAGATGGGCAAAGATGTGTGCACACACTCTACCATCAAGTTTAGTCAAAGACATGATAGAGCGATCCAGCCTCACAACGGCAACACATTAAGGCTAAACGAAGGTGTTAGTTCAGCTTGAATGCTGCTGTCTATCAGTCGTTCATATTTCAAAGCTTGTAATTTTAAAGGTATGAAATGCTTCCTCCAAAGCTTTTCTGCCTGAAGGATGAAACTCTCAGGAAGAGGGTTCCCTCAGCGATCCTCTATATCTGTTATCTCACACATACCACAGCACACACACGTTCAAACACATGCTTATATTGATGCACACACATACACACCTCACCTATCTTTGTATGGAACATCTGCTAAGCTATACTCTTCACCCCTCCACCTGAGCATGAGTAATTTTCCCTCTATTGATCCCCCATTAAGGCTCTGCAACTTTCCCCAGAACAGATGTCAGGCAAGCATTACACAGATTGATGTTTTTAATAAAAATGCAATAAGGAGAAAGAAGTGGAGGAGGAGGAAGAGGAGGAAGAAAGGACACTCTTCTCATGGAGGAGAAACCTGGAGGTAGGTGTGTTAGTGTGTGTTTGTGTCTTACTTGGCAGCCCTTTTCACAAGTTTCGCCTTTACTGATGTGGTTGGCGAGAAACTTTTTTTAAAAGCGCATTTGAAGAATCTCAGATGTTACAAGACGAAACACCCACATGTGTTTGTGTGTGCGTGCGTGCCAGTGAGTGAGCTCAGATTGACTTGACTCTTTCACTTCAATCGCATCTTTGTAGGTCTGCTTGTGGATCCTATAAGCAAAGCGCAGGGGGAGAGGTTGCATAGCAAAGCTTCAATGGTTTCTTTGGCTGAGCCATAAGGGATCTATAGCACCAGCAACCTGACTGGCAGGCAGATGGGTAAGGATGAAATGATAAAGTATCAGATAAGAATCTGTCAAAATTCAAAAATGCACAAGTCAATATCCATGTTTTTACCCAAGCACCTGAACAATCGCTCTTAGTTTGGGTTTCAGAGATAGACAGACAGACAAAGAACAAAGAGAGAGAACAACAGAGTGAAAGAAAGTGAGGGATGAGATACCGACTTGATAGAACAGGAGACAGACGCAGATAGAAAGGGAAAGTGTTTTTAAAGATACATTGGGCAAAAGGACACTCATTAGTCTCTAAAAGGTTATAAATCTAAGATAGCAGAAGTAGAGAAAATGGTGAAAAAAAAAAAAAATCCCAACATTTGGAAACTGTAACAGATTTGAGAATGCTGCCTGCACAAAGCCAGCTCCTCTCCTCCTCCTCTGCTGATGTACAGTATTTACCCGCCTGACAAATACATGTGTCGGCCCATCGATGAATTGAAAAAGATATGCGTATAAATAATAAATCTATGGCAGCTGTACATTTTTAATTGATTCTTCCCAAGTACAAACAGCATGGAGATTGTGAGGCTCCACATGCTCCGTTCGGGAGCTGGTTTGATTTTCTTTTATCCACTAATGTATTTATTACTATTGATGCTGGAATGAAACAGGGAGGGAAATGGGATGTGAAGAAAATGTGATGAATATTTGACAAGGAGAGTTTGTGACGTGCAATATGTCAGTGAGGCTTCCTGACAGTCAGTTTTATCCTGCTGAGCTTGTTTCACTCGTCCTTTCAAGAGCTGCTCTGTGACCTCTACCTTGTTAAAAAATTTGATTTGCATCTATGTTTTATGATAGCTGGTCACTTGAGAGGTGCCATCAAGTAGATAGATAATCTTTGATAATTATAGAGTCATCACATTACTATCACCATTTATTTTTCTTCTTTCCTCTTGTTCTCCTCACTCCACAGCAAGTTTAAGTGCGATAAACATTAGGCTTTTGTCCCAAAGTTCAACTGTAAAAGAGGGAAAAATCCATGTAGGATCAACACATAATTTCTTAGCAAATCAGAATGTAATGCAGGCACTATTCACTTTTTCTTGACTAGGAAAATTCTCTTGCTCATAATGTACTTGGCCATCAGTAGGCCTCATTTTTATCTGCTGACATCCCAGTGCTGAATAGAGAATATGAAGGTACGTCATGCTGTGTTGCATGTTGGGATGGGGGGTGCCATCTTTGGAGGAACACGCTCTGTTACCTGCCTGTGCCTACTACAGTGCAGGTAACTAAGGTGCTACGGTTGTTGCCTGCTTTCCTTTTGTTTTGTTTGGCTAAAAAGTTGGTCAAATAGTTAAATAGTTTAAAAGTTACAAATCCCTAGAAGCTCATGAACAGTTTTGCAGTGGCTGGGTGCAAGATCTGCTGAATCACAAGCCGGCAAACTGCAAGAGCACAGTCATACTCAGGTCAGCTAAGGTCAGCTGGCACTCCTATTTTTGGCTCAATTATTAAACCAAACAAAATACAAAACTTAGTAGACAGTCAAAGGGCAGACAGCGATAAGGTGTCTGTTAGCGTGAACAATAATTATCTTTTATATTTCTGTGGTCACATACTCACACTGAGCTCAAACTGAACTCTTTATACAATTGTGATTGTATTTACAGAAGCAGCCTGTGTCACAGCCTCTGTACAATGCAGAGGATGAAGACACCTCCAGCCTGGACAGCGAACCCTCTACTGTTCATGTCCATTCTGTCACAGTCTTTGAAAGAAATGTAGAGATGAACAAAAGTTTGAACATTCACAGAAATCATAAAAATGTATATTTTATTAATGTACTTGTTACTTGAGCAGAACTGACTGTGATTTCTCTCTTTTTCTCAGTATTAATGTGAAAAGTTAATCCCATATTATACTTGTAATTGTTTGAATGTAATTTACAGTAACAACATTAAAGCCAATGTAATACAAGGTCAGCAGACTTGTCATCATGGATTATTATTACATTTTTGGTAGATGTGGACAGTTGGTAATACAAACAGGATTAGATCATTTTCAGTAAACTGTTGCAAATAATGTATGTTCAGGTTCTCTGCAACCATGTTTACACAAAACTGTATGCACAAGTTATACATGTCACATTCAACACTTAAGTACAAGTAGTATAGTAGTAGTATAATATGAAGAAAAGAACACCACATCAGAATTGTATAGAATAAAACTTTATTTTACAAAGGATCATGTTAAGGATTACACTAATATCTAGTAGCCACAGCTCAGCCCCTGGATGCTTCTGTCTGAAACTACTGAACAAGTTGATGCTCCCATCAACACACCAACACAGGGCGCCATCATCTCCTGGCAGGGCTGACTGAGAGGGTGATATTCATCTAAGGAACGGTTGGTGGATGTCCTGCAGCTTCTCCTTCAGTCCCACATCAAGCTTCACTCTCTTCATGTGCCCCATGTTGCTGCTGTGGTCTTCATCACTCACTGTGATGCAGCTCTGCCCTCGCTGCAGGGTGTGAGCCTGTTGATGGACAGAAGTATAACACAATATTTTTCAAAGTTTAAATATTACATATTTCATGTAGACAGGGTAGTAACTGTTCAGGAGTAAATATATTCTAAAATGGCATGGGTCTTCAGTATTGTTCAGTTATATCACTGCTGATCAACAGTAAGCCTCAAATCACAGTCAAACATTTAAGAGCTTTATATTTTTTAAGCTAATCTGGTGGATCGTATAACATTAATGTATGTGAATTTAGAGTAAACTGCTGGACATAAAAAAACGTTATAACATTACTGTGAGACAAAAAGGCAGACGTGTATAAGTTACTAACAGTTCCTTATATCAAACTGATTGCTGATTGCTAAATAAAGCAACCGGGATTAGCTAATGCTAAATCTTAGCCAGTTAGCATGAGTGTGTTACAGGTTCAGAATGAAGCTCTGGGTCCAAATTGGTGCAACACATTTACTCACAGGGGTTACCTGTGCAAAATATATTTAAAACAGTAGTGAGCATGTTATATATATCATGGCGTTAGCTCACCTTGCATCAGCTCTACTATCTCTGAACTGTCACTGTAATGACTTTAGCTTACAGCCTTGCTTTAAACTTCTCAATGGACTTCACCTACTTTAAGCATCCGTACACAATGCTACAAATGGCTGCATGTGTAAGCTGCAGAACACACTTTCATTGATGCAGGAATGTTGTTAAAAGTAACCAACTCATAGCTCCAACTCACTAACAGAAAGCCAGTGGGATCCTCATGATCCTCACAACATGGCGCATACTCAAAATTCAACACGGTGTTGAATTTTGTCAGCTTTACACTCTCTATGTTAGCTTATGACTGGTTTCTAATCGGGGCTGAAAGTCATTCTGGGTAATGAAGGATCTCACCAGTAGACATAGGTGTTATAAATCAACAGTAATAATTGTACCAAAAGATATAAATGACAACAAGACAAAAACCTTTCAGATACTTATAACAGTATAAAAACTGTTTGTGGTGGGTTGATTCTTCATTTAAGGTAGCCTACACATGCACACACAGACACATATAATTAATGTTATACTGGCATCTTCATGATGAAACTTAAATAGCAAAAAGAGTTTCCTCATCTGCATATTTATCCAAATATGAGAGGCTGCACAGGTTAGATAATTTCCAAACATACATTTATGTGCTTATATTACACAGTCAGGCTGTTATCTATTAGTAATACCTCTATCTAATATTAATAGATATGGATTTACCCACCGTGTGTTTATCAGCTTAATTGATGTGCAGTTAATTACTTCCACATTGCTGAACAGATGGTCACCTCACTTTAGTAATATCCTTCTGGGAGTCTGTGTTAATTCCAGTCAACTCAATATGTTTGTCCCCACATGGTGACACATCAGACTGATAACACTGACAAGGTCTGTCTTCACCTTCCTGTAATGATTTCAAAAATGTCTTCCCCTCCTATCCACTCTTTATTAATTACTGTCAGTCAACGTGCTTTAGTGCCGAATGAAGAACAGCTGTGGTAGGTTGGTATCTTTTGTAGGGAGATGGCAAAAACTGCAGCACTTGTTACTTTTCCTTGTTATCTATTCTTTTATTTATCGTAATTGCTCATATTTTGTTAAGGTGCTCAAAAATTTGAACTGAGATAGAGCAGAAAAGTTGTGTTAGTATTTTGTTCACTCAGTGGAAGGGCATCCCCATAACAAGCCAGCTGATTAAGGGAAGGGAAATAGTGCTGAAGGAGATATTTTTAGACTTCTGACTCTTGACTGGCATCTTCGTTAACTGGATGTCAGGAAGTGTCGTAGAAAATCCCCACATCCCTATACTCAGTATGTTCAAGACAATATTTGATTTAGAATTGAGGGGTGTAGTTTGTACTAATTACAACACAAGTACACTGTTACACCATTTCATCCAATAATATATGGGGAAACTGTTACAAAGAGAGCAGAGCAGGTGGACCCAAATGCAGGAGACAGTAGGCAGAAAGGATTCACTAACAAAGACCACGCCATTTGAACGGTAGTAGTTTCATTTGGATTGTTGAGAGGGTTCAGGATTTGATAAGGATAGTGTATGGTGGGCTGGATGGGGATTGAGGAGAGGGATAAAGGGGGTCGATTGCCAGGGGATGAATGGGAGCTGAAGGTTGGTCTGGGTCGTGTATGGTGGGATGATGGGGTTGAGGAGAGGGATGAAGGGGGTTGATGGCATGGGGATGACTGGGGACCAAATGGAATCACAAAGAGGCTGGAGCGTTTAGGAACCCGGGGGTCGAGACTCAGGGTGGGGGACATGTCTCGATGAGCTTTCTGCTTCGTCATCCCCCAAAGTTAACTTCACTGGACTATGTGAGAATGGGCTCTTTAAATGTCGCTGAGGTAGGTATGGAATCTTGGGAAGACTAGCGGTCGAGAATTTTATTTATTCAATTTTAACAGGTGGTCTGGGATTTCTTATATGGAAGCGGTTTAAGCGGCTCCAGTGCGGAAGAATTGGCCAGAGTACAGGTAGGAATGTGGACTGACTTTGTCGATGTGGGGAGACAGGTTGCCTGTGCGGAGAGTTTGGTAGTGGGCCAGGAAGTCTGAAGTGAGGGGCGAACATTTGGCATAAGATGTGGTTCGGACTTACAGATAACATGCCGAAGTGTGCGTGAATCAAGGCTAGGTATGGTGCCCCTGAGGACAGTTTTATGGAGATGTTAGTTCGGCTGTCGTAGACGTGTATGGTGGAAGATTTAAACTTGTGAATGGAACGGGCGAAGGTGGTGAAGCAGGAGAGGGTCAGGACGTTGAGTGAAGGGAACGAAAGACTGTGGGAGGCATGGAAGCTGAAAATGGAGGGCAGATGACGTGGTACGGTTCATAGAGAGCGGGGGGGGGGGGGGGGGGGGGGGGGGGGATTTCGTGGTATTTGGTAGTGCGATTGGGGGCGACGGAGGATGAGGGGGTAGGATGAGAACTGGGAGGTTCATAAAGGGCTGGATGAAGGTTGGATACAGAGGGAAGAATGAGGGTTGACGAGCGGCGTGAAGAAGGGCCAAGTGGAGGGGTGCAGACTAGTTGGAAACCGCAGGTGGACCAAGAATAAGAAAACGGGCAACTGGCGATTGGGATGGTCAGTCGGATGAGTCGGGTGTATGAGATATCAGCATGATCGCAAACCGTGCATGGTGGTGGGATAAAGGAGCGTCGAGGGGTGGGATGAAAGAGGTTCGAGGACTGGGTGGAAAACGGGATTGAACCAAGGGCGGGAAAACGGACATGACATGGAATAAATGAGCATCTTCCCATTTAACCATGATGCCCTTGCATCAAATCTTGTATCATGGCCACATAAACAGGATGAAGACGGGGTTATCAAACTGGACTTTACATTTCACATCCATCATTTAATCCCTGCACTTGTCACTTTTATATATTTCATAAAAGTGGACTTTAGATTGTGCATTGCATTAAACCTCCACTGTTACATGATTTAATTATTTATTGCACATTTATCTATATTTATATATATTTATAGCACAGTACATATTTCCTTTGTACAGTCAGTAGTTAATTTAATGTTCTATATCCCATTTCAAAACTATTACTATTCCATTCTGTAAATAGATTTAAAATTAATTGATTAATTAAATTTAATATCACTTTGTTTATTTCATTATTATTGTTACCTATTTTTGTCTGTTTTTATTCTTCTGTGTTGCATTTTTTGGGAGCAAAGTCCAAGACACATTCTTCATATGTTTGCATTGGCTAATAAAATAGATTCTGATTCTGATTGAATGGGCTATGTTATGCTGACATATAATCCCAAAACCAAGACTCATACAGATACAAAAAATCTCCAAGGTTGTGTAAATAGTAGCCTATGCATTCCTGTCAGAAGCCTACGGGACATGCTTATACAATACACTTAGGCATCTTTGCAGCCTAGTTTCTTCCCTTAACGATAATTAAAGTGATCATGATGCCTTATACACTGATACTGATGTTTCTAATTTGATAATACAGCCTATGGCATTTTGTTGAGGCAAAGCAGGATAATAAAGTTCATAATAATAAGTAATAAATGTAAAGTTTATACTTCTTGGTTTTATTTACTTACACACAATTATATGTTACACAAAGAGACAAATAAGACACATAAGTATAATGCCTGCGGATCCTCATGTGTAGATAGGATTACAGATAAATGTAGTATGTTGCTTATGAAACAAGATATAAGAAGTATATTTGTTTCTTAATTGCACATGTTGTGCTCCAGATGCTTATAAAAGTGTAGCCCCATAACTGAAGGTCCTCAGCCAATAAAGTGATGGCAGCCAGTTAAGTTGTTTGTAATTTGTTGTTTATAGCCTGTGTGCTCTGTAAGGTCACCTGAGCCAAGGCTACTGTAGAAACATGGCAAGCTCCTTGGAAGAGGACACGCTCCCTATGGAGATGTAAAGGGCTCATTTAAAGGTAACGAAGACACAACAATTCTTTTTTTCACGTGATTATACACTAATTAAACATACTAATGAATATTATATTCCATTTAAGTCAAGTCTTAAATGGATGCCACTAAATCTTACACACTGCACCTTTAAAGTTATAGTCCTTAAGAACTGGCAACACCTGTGGTCACTGATGGTAATGCTATGATCATGACTTAATACTAAAAAGTCAAAGTTATACATTGCTGTAGCTATACTTGTGTATATGCATATACAGCCTATCCTCACAAGAAAATCAACAGTATAGGTTTAAAATTCAGCCAGCAAAAACGTAACTATAGTTATGTTTACGCCATCTAGCGGCCGTAGTAATTATGACCCGGGGGGAAGTGACCCAGTTCAGATGACATCAATATAAGGTGACTTCTTTATTAGGTGGAGGTGGGTTGGGGGGATTGCTGAATAGATAGATGGCAAAAATTGAACTTAGCTGCAGGAGACCGTTGTTTGCTTCTTGTTTCCAGCAGCAAATGTCATGTTTCCAACTGTGAGTTGGGACTTTTTTTTCAGAACCATAACAATGATTGTCATGGTGTTTACTGTTGCCATGACGATGAAGGTTGCGAAACTTTAAGGAAGTACTAACCACGTTTCAAGTGATAATTTTAACCCAAACCATGATCTTTCATAACACTAACCAATTTTTACCTAACCTTAACCACAGTGTTGTCACACCATAAAACATAATTATTTTTTATAATTTTTCATATTACGCTACTGTGGGTCGTTCTGAAAATGCTACTATAGGTTGTTCTAGCGTGCAAGTACAATTGACCTATGCAGTCGTTTAATTATGACGTTGTGTTGGCATATATTTTCAAAATGTTCGGATCTTTTGGATCATAGCCTTACACAAATTACATACCACATCTGCATGTGCTGGCTCTTTTTTGTCCAGTACCATTGACTGTATATAGATATGGACGTCGTGACAGCTCCCCAAAAGTGAAGCCAAAACATCTTGATCGCCTCCTGGTGGCTGGCTGCAATATAGGTCATAAGTCCCACCCTCTCCATGTTAGTGAAAGGGACATGAACCAAAAAAAAATATCAAAGTACACATCAAATAAATTTTTCCCAAAGATAGTTTCTGTCATTTTAGGTTGTTCTTATCACACTGATATTTGTCCAAGTACTCATTTTCCTGATAAGTTTGTTTTTAATTAGTTGCTTGACAATATAAAAAGGGGGTGTGACATCATGATCGACAGCTGTGACAGCCGCTCTCAAACCTCTTTCAGGCAGAAGGGGCGTGTCCTGCGGGCCGACATCCCACAGTTCACATTGTGCTTTTAGTACTGCATTCAATATTACCCAACAAATTCACAATTAATCAAATTACCACTCTGTGAATCTGGAGCCTTTTGGCCCTCTTTAGGGTCTGGGCTCCGGGGCAGTTGCCAGCTTTGCCCTTTGATAACTCAGCCTTATGTGCATGGCTAGATGCCACAAAAGTTAAGTTGGAAATAGTGTAAGTGTAGAATTTGGTTGAACCCTCTACAGGTACAGTAACTTTTTCCACCACTTTAACATTGAGAAAGTAATGATCACAACAAGCATGGAGGACAATATGAGCAGGAAGGATAAACCCTGGGCCTGACTGATAAGAACAGATGATCAATATTATATAATTTAGCACTCCTGTTTGATTTTGCCCGGTAATGTTATCGTCATTCACAGGCAATATAGGAGAATGCCATCAAAGAATGACATTTCCTTCTGCACACGTCCTTGGACCGGCGCTGAGTTTAGATAGATAGACAAAGTCATTGTGAAAGACTTTTTTAACATTTCCACATCGATGATGAACCGACAGTCACAGCATTAATGGATTTTCTGCCACTGGCATTGAGCAAAAGTATGATGTGCATAACTGTGATACAAACTGCTCAAAGATGATTTTCTGTTGTTGGTACCGTGTGTATTGACCTTGCTCGAACAAAACTACACAATCTGTTTCAACCCGCCTGTTTTTTATGTTGAAATAACCAGTGTAGCTTTCCATCTGGTCACTCTGTTTTATAAAATAGTAGGTAGTCTGTTTAGTTATGTCTGTATATTATCAGATTTTTTTTTCCTATACTAAACAAGCAAGTATTTTTTTGTAATCAAGTCAAGAATCAATACACTAGATTGCTCAAAAGGATAATGCTGTCATGGTTACCTGGAATCCTAAACTACAGACATGTACTATATGTTAGACTGGGGCCTGTTTACGTGTGTTCCAGCAGCAGCAGTTCTGCAGGTCTTCAACAGTCTGTGTATTGTCAGTGAGCCGGTTACGAAACACATCAGTCTTGCAGTCAGATTGTTCCACAGATGTGGGGCTGACTGGCTTCCAGCTTCTTTGATGTGACGCTGGAGTTTCTAGATTCCACGTCTGTCTATCTGCGTTGGCTGACGACGGAGGCTGCTGAGGGTTAGATCTTATTTGCAGAGCCCAGCATAAACAAGCCGGTTGCGGCGAGCCAAGTCAACCTGACATCCAAAGAACAGGAGTGTAAGCAATGTCGGGAGATGGGGCCCAGGCTTTCTGTAAGCCGCCGTAATCAGTGACACCGAGATGGAATCGGTGCAGATGTGAGATGGAGGTCTTGCGCCATAAACAAAGGGTTGGGGAAAGCTATATCTAATCTAGCCACTGTGTTCTTATTTGTAACATTGTTGGGTAAACAGTTGGCGTCTCAGGAGGGATCTCTTGCCTCGGTATCGGGCGGCAGAAGTTCAAAGGCAATGCAGGGGTCATGGGATGGAAGAGGCAGGAGGCAGGAGGGGATTTGGTGGGGACAGGGCTCCTGTTGTCCCCAGCTGTCCTGTCCATGTCCCCCTGACCGAAGGGCAGCCCCAGGTCAGAAGGCCAGCAAGAAGAAAGGAAAGAGGGAGAGGAGGGGGTTCAAATACAGGCTATAGACCGGAGGAGTCTGGAGGAGGGGAGGAGTCTATGTGTATGTGTGTTTGTGTGTGAATATGTGTGTTTTGCGACAGCACACACTGTCATCCACTCCCTTCCCCTGTTCTCACACACACAAGGACAGCGTGACCAGACGTCCCTTTGGCCTCTGATATATTTATATGCTCGGAGCAGTCTCTGCTCAGAGAGGGAGACCCGCGAGATGCACCTGAGCAAATATTAACATCCTCCATAAGGAGCCTTTGATGTGCGGGGGCCAAAGCCTGGGGTCGGCACCCCTCAGCGAGCTCGGCTCGGAGCACAGGGTCTACAGAGTCAATAGAGGAGTGGGAAGATACTGAAGAGCAGACGGGTCAGACTCTCAGCCAGACATGAAGGCTATGCAACACATTTTGGGGTCAGAAAATCTGCATTCAAATTACGAGGGTTATTCAGTTTATTTAGAGGTGTGATTCAAAGGGAAATACACAGTCAGTGACCTATTACATGCATTCAAATGTCAAAGCAGTGTTTTTTGTTTTTACAGCAGCTCTCATGAGAGTTTTAAGGCAATGTTAAGATTTTTTTTATTACAAAGGCCACAGTTAGCAAAGGGAATTCTGTCTTCCAACCCTCCCCTCTCTGAACTACTGTCGAAAGTTTAATAAAACTCAACGCTGCGCAAAAAAATCCACAACTTATTTGAAGGAGGAAAAAAGATTAACTTCCAGAGACTTAAGTGTCTTCGCTGCTAAATCCCTTTTCAAACGTTGGGAAGAGACTTGAGGGAAATAAATATATAAAGTCATCCAAGAACCAGGCTAAGTGGTTTATCTCCTTTCATCTTGCCACCGCTGTATGAGGACTAATCCTGTCTTGTGTCTTCAGTGCGGAGCTGGGGCCCCTCTGAACTACATTAAATAGAATAGATTAGCTCCTCCAAAAGTCACGAGGTGGCAATTCAGAATCTGCCTTGTTTTTTGGTGCCATAGATAGAGGATGGCATGAGTCAGTATCTGTGCTCAGCTTTGTCTTTGAGTTTGCAGCTGACATCTGAACTCTCACCAGAGCGGAGGGAATTTTGCGGGATTGCTGGTGATAAGGGGCCATTGATTGTCTTTTGGTAACCAGGTTTATTTGGAGTGTGAAAAATCTGTGTGTGAAACATTTCTTTTGTGTGTTTGTGTGCGAGATATGTGTTGGGATGGCTGTTCTTGCAGCTGTGTGAACAGGGAGCTGAGAGCTGATAAAAACACCATGTGAACCATTCAACAAACCATCATCTGCAGGAACATTGTTCTTCATCTATTCATCACAATGTCCATTCCTGCAGACGAAGAGGACAGTTTACTGTAGGAAGTGGAGTGTGGGTGTGTAATGCAATTAAATGACTCCCTCATCTTGTTTGATCTGCTTCATTTCATTTGGTCTTACTAATTTGGAAGAAAAATCAGATAAGACGAAGCCATCATGTGTTTTCACATCAAAAGTGATGGATGACAATGTTTCCACTATGTTTCCTCTTCATCTCCTCACTCAGACTTCTGAGGGCAGCAGTGATTAGATCATCTCCAGCTCTCTACACAATGAGCTATTGTTGGGAGAAGCAGCCATAAATTGGACTTGTCAAAGCGATCTAGTTAAGGCTGGATCAAAGGCTTCACTGAATACTACCTAACATTTCAAGAAGACTTATTTATATCTGCTAATTTTCCAGCCATGTAGAAGTGTGAGTTTATGGGCAGGAGATGTCCTCAGAGAACTGAAATCAGCTGAAGAAGGAGTAATGGGAGATAGACAGTTTACTTGAGGACAAACTTGGCATCTGTGAGGTATAGTTTAAGCTATGAGTACCTGTACATATTCAAGAGGTCCACTGTATGTGTGTGTGTGTGTATATCCCATTTGTGAGTGTGCATATGTACAGTACGTCATATGCACTAGGTGTCTGACACAACCAAGGAGGTGTGCGGGAGGTTCTCCAGATGCGCTGAGTTGAGGGAAGTATTAACAAGGCCGCAGCTATGCCAGATATGCCCAAACCAAACAAGAGAGGCTGAAAGGCCGCAGCCCGCACACCGAGGTATCCCAACTCAAAGGAACAGGGAGGGAAAAAGGAAAGATGGACGCCGATTCCACCATCATCCTTCTAATCTTGTGTCAGATCGAGGACAACAGCACGGATTTCAGCGTGTAAAGAAGGCTGTGACCATTTCAGAGAAAATCATGAGGTTTTGATTTGTTGAATGATGGGCTGGCTTATTGTTTCCCATGTCTGATTGATTTGGAGGGAGCATTTATTAGCATGTCAAAGTGCAGGCAGTTTGATGTTATTTATGGACCACCATAAATCATCCTCTTACTCCATCTCTGCACGTCTGTGGTGTAGCACATGTGCCCAACAATGTTTAACCTCAAGGTTTATGAGACATAAAGTGCTCTGCATTGTAAGATAGCACACTGTATATTAGGGGTGGAACCGAATCTGAATCAGGTATTCGGAAAAGCACAGATAGTGGGTTTTTATGAATATTTGTTTTGTACAAATATTTTAAAAATTATTTGTTTATGGGAAGAAAAAAAAAACATGTCAAATAACAGCGCAAAGGTCAGGACTCATAGCGTAGTGAGGTTACATCACTGTCTCCGTCTCTCTCCTCTGTTCTGCTCTGCTGTCTATCTCTGTGTCATGGATGTATAAATAGCTGCAGGTCAGTATGTCTGGTGGAGCTGAGCTATGTCTGGGAGACTGGGGGGTTCAAGACCTGGAGAACCCTCCTTTGCAAAATAATTAATTGAAGAACATTTTTTTTAACACTTTGATATCTTAAAATTAGAAGTGTAATAAAAACAAAAAAACGGCATTGTTACGCCCCCCCTAATTTACATACAGTAGCAGTCACCATAACTTATAAACAAAAATATACAGTATATCATGAAGGATACACATATGCACATACAGTATATGCACATATAAATACATACATATATAGATACTGAATATACACACACATACATTATATACATCTACACATAAAAAGTAAAATTTTCTCTCTGACATATGGTGGAGTTGAAGTTTAAAGTGTAATATAACATGGCGTTACTCAAAACTATAAGTTAGTAGCTAGTAGTAACTGGCTACAGTCGACCATTAAGGAAATGTATTTGCTGTCTGTGTGAATGCAGAGAAGGACCACATACTTTTATGCAGTGTTACATTTAAAACATGATTTAATACCTACAGTTGGAGAAAATAAGAAATAATTTTCAGATCTCTCCATATGTGCATAAACAAACAAATAAATCAACCTAGTGAACATAGTAGGGATAAAGAATATCTATGTGTAAGGTCGAAATCGGATAGTGAAAACCTCCCTAAGGCGGCTGTAATACCATCAAAGCTACAGTCATGCTGTATAACACAGTATTGGGACTTGCCGGCTGCTCTATTTCGGTGTGTAGTGGACCTCTATCTGTCAGCAGAAACACATTTGCGGGAGCATCAAATGAGGGCCAGAGCTGATGAGCAGGCCGCCTTATTTAATAATTAATCAAGGTGCAGTTCAAGGCACACAATCTGATGAAAGCGCCGTCTGTCAGGTGAAATTAAGCCCTTCTATCATTCCATTATTGTTGTTAGTTTAGGCTGATCTCTCTTTCATTCCTCAGCTCCTCTCTCCCTCCCTCCCTCCTTCCTTCCATCCTTCTTGCCCCCTCTCCACTCTTCTTATCATAAGTTTGAGGTTGTCAATGTGTCAATTAAAGCGAGCTGCGGCATGTTGTTTCATCGCATGGGACGTTTGATGTCTTGATATAAAAGGGCTTTGAAATCTGTTTATTTTGCCTTTGCGTTGCTCTTTCTTCAGCACTCTTCTTCTCGCTGGCTGGTATGCTGTGGGTTCCTCTTATCTTTTGTGGCTGTGAATTAAAGCGAGGAGGAAAATGCAACAAAGGTATGCAAGAGTACTGATGATGTCACATGTGGATGATGATGACTTGAAAGTAAATGTGTAGAAAGCTCCTCAAGGGCATGTAGACAAGGCAGTTGAATCAAGAGACAAACATATTCCTCATACACATAGACCAGGTGGGGATTCAGGTATGAACTCAAAGGAAAGCTTTGGAAAAATAAGCCTCAGTCAATTCAAAAAGGTATTATTTTAATGTCTTCCACCGTCACCTCAAGTATTTAACAATTTAAGCATCATGAACATTCTACAATTTTAACACAAGCACATTTTTAGAGGTGCACTAATCATTTTTTTTAAAATATTATGTTATTATCAAATGACTAATGTTAAAGGTGTCACTCGTAGTGATAAACCCACAGAGAATCACCACTCAACTCTGCAGTTGCCCTCAGCATTGTGGTACATTTTAGTGTCTTTCAGCTCATTGTTTTGGTTTTACAGCTCAGAACTTTACTGTTTTGGTTCACGCTCACCACTCTCATAAAACAAGTTTCCAGCGGCATTTCGCAACTGCTCTCAGTAAAAAAAACAAAAAACAAAAAAACAGAAACAAAAAACAAACAAAAAAATTCCACAGATAACCCACTGTACACTATCTATCCAATACCAGATAGCAGACAGACAAAGTTAGCGACTAGCTGTGAACACATTGGAGCATTTAGCAGCTAAAGAGCCAGATATTTTTCTCAGGAGTTGGTGAAGACTAAAACAGAGCTAAAAGGAGAGTGAATATTCATCTTCACTTTCAGAAACACGATTTAGAATGAATGCTAATGTTGCTTCCTGCTGGCTCAATGTGCGAACAAGCAAATGTTTGCTAACATTTTAGCCATATTAAGTTTTTGATGCCATAATATATCAGTTTTGTGTTTAGAGTATGTTCCGATGCCCCCAAGTGGCGAAATAAAAACTCCACTAATACGGCATTAAATTCCTCACACTTTTAATTCTTGAACTCTTGCAAGTCAACTCCAGATGACATCTCCGGATATTTCCCCTGGTTTACTTCCTGGTATAAGGGCATCGCTTTACAGTCTCCCTTTTCTGTTTATAACTGAAAAGAAGACTGAATAGAAGACTTTTCTTCTTATATGTTGAGCAATATGCTGATTTTAGTTCATTATGCCTTATGGTGACACTTAAAAACAAGTGTGCGTGGGCTTGAGGCATGCATGACTGGAATGAGTAGGACTTCCACCATGTTGGGGAAAAAAACCTGATTGTCTGGCCACTCTCACATTTGCCCTTTTGGACTCTGTTTTAATGTCAGGTTTGAAGTTAGTGTGTAAAATGTTATCATAATTTACATGAATGATGGTCAAAGCTACTACAAAAAGACCTAGGTTGTAAAAAAAAAGCTGAATATCCCTTTAAGGAGTGGAGCGCTCACCTTCCATCACCACCATCCATTAACATCAGCCCTTGGCTCTGAACTTAAAAGCCTTAATCAAATAAGTCTTTCATCATCAGGTGTATAAACCTGCACCTTCTGCATTCCAAAATGCTACCCTTGTGTGTGTGTGTGTGTGTGTGTGTGTGTGTGTGTGTGTGTGTGTGTGTGTGTGTGTGTGTGTGTGTTGGTATGCACATGCTTATTGTTCACAGTATGTATATCTATCATATTCTTATGCCTATACAGTACATTCCTCACAACCCACACAAAGAGCTTTCAGGCATATTTGACTCCAGCAACATGAAACACAAGCAGAACTGACAAGAACAATATGTGCAATAGTAACTCCGTTCCTACCTGTAGAGCACTGTTTCCTCTACATGATACCACAAGAGGAAAATTACTGACACTGCCAATAAAAACCCACTGTACCACTCTAACTTCACGTAATTCTCCCCAAAACGAAAACAACAACTGAGTGAAGCTTTTCAAGTAAAGGAGATGAAAACAACAATCTATCCAAATTAAATCAGTTTTAGTGCTTCAACAGGTGTTGATGTGAAACCAAAGCTAAAGTGCTGAGCTACCACTGAAATACATGTTTAACTTATGGTCTGTTTAAACAATCACTGCAAATGTGTTGAGGCTCCAGCGTTTTCCCTGGACTTTTTTGAGAGAAAGCTAGCAGAAGCTGGAGAATGTGCATGTATGCATAACTTAGGGTGTCGTGCACATGTGTGAAAAAATCACAATTTGACAAACAGAAATGTCCATAGATACTTGGGTGCCGAATCGATTCAGAATCGATTTTGTTACTGCTGGTTGTTGCTCTGCTCCGCTAGTCTCTGAGTGATGCTGGAGAAAGTATCCACAATATACTTCATGTTTGTCTTGCAAAGGTAATTATTTAGTCATTAAATCAAAACATGGTGGCAACTGCTGCTTTTTTTGAAAATGGACTACAAGATAACTCTAGCGTGTGCGTGCTGTAGACTGTCCGGGTGCTGTGCTGCCCTCAGTTGAGTTCTGCCTTTTTCGTTCCGTCAACATCCCATGCCTGAATTTTCAACAGCCAGGCGGCAGCCAGTAATACGAAGGCGGCCTGCCTTTGAGTTAGATAGGCAGGGAAAACCCTATTCTATAAGTTGGTGATCCTTAAAGGAATCTCTGTTGAAGCCACATAAGGTCGAGTTTAACACAGAATATTATAATGTGCAGTTTTATTGGTAATACTTTCTTTGTATGTCTAAATTTCATTTCATGAACACACTGGCTGTCTCTCTCGGGTAGATTCCTCTTCAAAACTATTTTTACATCAAATAAAGACATCAGTCTTATCTTCTCATCAATCTTTTACGATCCCAGCTAATTTATTTTTTACTCCAGGTATGGCGATGTCATTCATTCTGTCTGTCGGACTGTTGGTCGGTCCACCACTTTGGTCCAGACTGATATATCTTAACTATTGGATGGACTGCTGTTAGGGTTTGTACACACATTCATACGCCGAAGAGAATGAGAGAGGGAGTTGGGAATATTTTTTGACCTGTGGCAGGTGAACAGGCACAGTAGGTGGTGCTGTTTTCTGCCCTTCCAGTGACTCACGAATCACAAAAACTGATCCACGAATCAGTCACAAAAACTGACCAGCATGTGTGTTTTGTGGTATTTAGGGAATCTGGCATGCAGGGAGTGGAGTCATGGCTGGAGTTGAGCAAGAGAAGAAAAAAAAAAACAATCACTCTTAAAGGGCCGATGCACCTACAGTACTTAATCCAAAAGGCAGCGTACAGCAAAACAAAAATGAAAATTAATGACTAGCCTGTACCCAAACTCATAAGTTACTCAACATAGAATGGGGATAAAACATATACTTTATTAATAAAAGATTATATTTTGTGTTGCAGATGAGCATGGATACTGTATCTGATCATTTAGACATCAAAAGTTGTATTTTTTTCAAAAAAAATTTCTGGTGTGGTGTCACGGTGTTCAGTGGGATATGGCATCAGAAGAAAAACACCACTATGTGCTCATGACATATACATTTAACAAAGTCCTCCAACAGTAAAATGAGACAAAACAGTTAAATAACACTCAGAAACACTGAATTGATTGTTCTTACTGTTGCATGCTGGGAAATCTTGAGGAGGATCAACACAGTACTCTGTAGTGTCATTTGTAATAATTTGTCATTATGTTTTGGATATACAACATTAATATTTTAGGCTGTCAGAATGTGGCTTTTTCTGACACCATACCCCACTGAACCCTGTGACACCACACTAGATATATATATTAAAAAAATATAACTTTTGACGTTGGGGTTACCATCAGATATGGTTAACTTTTTTGTCATACTCAGTTTCATCTTTACCTTGTGTTTAGTGCTCATTAACAAATGTAAGCATGCTGCATTTTTTAAATAGTTCTTGGAGATCTAGGGCAATCCATTCCATTTTTAAGTCAAAGGCCAGTTTTCAAATTTTTACTTTCATACCAACTCTTCTGTATCTTCAGAGGAACATGGAAACATGGGGGATTTCTGTTGAACAGACAATGTGGGCTTGACCGAGTGACTGTGCTTCTCCTTTTTAAAGTGCCCTCATGATGTTTTGTGGGAATTTGTCGAGCCAACTGTACTCTGCAAAGTCATCAAAGGCCATGTTTAAAAAAGAAAATCAGATTAGATGTAGAAGCCCTTCAGAGCATGCCTGTGATCTCTGAGCAAGATTCATAATTCACACGTGGAGGTTTCAACTAGGAGATCATGACTGCTGATTATCGCTGGACTGACAGCACCATTTAAACTGACACTATGAACTGTTTCTTTAACATAGAAACTAGTATCCTTCTTAAAACGGAAATCTGATGTGGAGAGTGTTCAAAAAGTGTGAGAGAGATATGTTTTAGTGTCAAAATATGTGTATATGAGTAGATAATAAATCTGAGCTCATTCCACAATTACTGACATGGAGTTAGGTTTAAATTTTCTGTCAACTTTGCATCTGAATAACACACTCTATTATCTTTCTGTTTGCATCAACCTATAAATAAATACAATTATACCTCCAGGTGAAGTGGTAAGATTTCCAATATGGAAATTCCCATATGGCTTCATTATGGACAGCCCAGAGGGAATTTACATTTCAATGGAGTAGTAGTATGATGTCGTACACATGCATTCACATAAATTATATATCATCTTAGCAATGGAAGAAACAGCCTCTGAATGATATAATTTCTTAATAACCATGAAAAAGAGCCAACATGCAGTGTGTCTACTACAGACTTCATACATGAATTACTATTTTCTGCCTTCTGCATAAATGTGAATCATCAAAGTTAGAACATAATGATGAACAAATAATGAGCAATCAGACAAAAATCAAGGCCTTGAATAAAATAATTTTCAAAAGATACAGGGAGGGAAAAAAACTCTACATGTTTACATGATCATGATCTTGTCAACCTTAAGTCAATACACAGCATAGCATATAGTTTAAAGGTCCCATATTTTACACTTTTCTGGTGTTTTATTTGAGGTCTTGATATCCATAAGAAGATATTTTTGTGGTTTTAAGTACCAGAAACCATCTCAGTATCGTTTTACATCTCCTCTCTTAAACTTATCTATAAAGTTCTACCAAGAACAGGCTGTTTTGTGTCTGCTCAATGCCCCTCTCTTCTGATTGGCTGACTGTTTTCTGAGTGATGAACGCTCAGGCCAACCACAGGTAATGGATTGTAGCCTCGACTGTAGCTAGGTAAAACCAGGGCTCTGGGTAAAACTCACCGGTAAATTGTGATGGCCACCACTGAGGATAATGTTATCCAACCTTTGGAAGGCTGTGCAATGACTAATTTGCCCTTGGTGAAACACAGAGAGCAAAGGAGAGGAGAGAAACTAGTACGACCATAAATGACAGCAAAACACAGTAGAGACTATCTCACACTGAGCTGATAAAACAAGTGCACATAAATTATGTAAATAACATAAATAAACATATTTTGTTTCTTTCAGGAGGGGTAGGAGTTTCTATAATAAGGGACCTTTAAAGGATAGGTTCACAGTTTTTCAAGTCTGTCCTAAAACACTAGTCAGGTGCCTAAATGAACATTGACACATGTTTTTTTTTTTCACTGTTATCATTCCTCCTGTTCATACTGACCATTAAGAGATCTCCTCATAATGCACTTTCAATGTAAGTGATGGGGAACAAAATCCACAGTCCTCTTGTGCAAAAATGTATATATGTATATATGTAATGTAGTTTATTTAAATATGAGACTTTATCCATCCAAATTAGTCAAATGAAGTCAATCTCTTTAGTTAATATCTTTTTAGTGCCAAATTCCTTTTTTTGTTATGATCCTTCCACTGCAGCTGAACAGGAAAACACTGCCAATTGAGAAACAAAGAAAGGGAGAATTTTTTACTAAAAAGACTCACTAATGGTGAAAGATATCCACTTTACTTGACTAACTCAGACAGCTGAAGCCTCATATTATCTTTAAATAAGCTTTTAAATAAATTTTTACTCAAAACTAATGGCCAGTATGAACAGGAGGAATGATTACAGCAAGGAAAACCTCTTTCAATACCTGACTATTGTTTTAAGACATACATGAAAAATTGTGAACCTGTCGTTTAAGTATCTGTTTTACAGTAATGAACATGAATGTGAGGTGAAAAAGACATTTACTGAAGCATGATCACAACATCAGACGTGTTTTTCATGTTTGCCATACTCTTTATATTTCTTCAGCTTTGAAAGCTTTGCTGTCTGAGGTTATGAATGTGAAGGTTTGTTCCTGTATCTGCCGGAGAAGGCAGACTGGTTAGGCTTGAGGCCCCGGGCCTTTTGTTAAGTAGAGGGGACGGTAATTAGGATGGACTTCGTCTGGGGCCAATGGTCTAATTCAGTGGCGCTGTTAACAGCCTCACTAAAGATCAAATGCAGTGCAAACAGATCAAAGCAAGCAGAGGACTGGTTTGAAAAGGGGAGCTACAGCCTAAATTAATTACGGCTTTTATGCTCCACAGTCAGGTGGCTGAGAGGAGACAGGTATGTGAACAGCATGAAGGCAACACCTGGTCAATGTCCAGGGGTGCAGTGTCAATTAAGCTGTAACTGAGGAGTGTGTGTGTGTAAGTGTGTGTGTGTGCTTGCACACCTGCCCTAAATGAGGACACCTGCACCAACCCTTCACCTGCCTGGTATACTTGATTTACATCATCCCTCTGCTTTATTGCAACTTATTGGTTATGGTAACTGACCAAAGTAATTTCAGAGATTTGGGATAATGGCGACATCATTACAGTAAAGTCTGATGGGACACACAGCATGAGTGGTCAGACAGTAAGACAGGTTGTAAACTATCAAGCAGTTTAGCCAGATTATCTAAACCACGTCAGTTTATTCAAAATGTTACCAAAAATCAAAAGTAAACACAGCAGGCCAAACTTGAAGCAGGAAATCGATGGATGATTTCAGACATTTTGGGCACCAATTTTAAACATTGCTTGAAATGTTTGACTCTTTTTAGAGATACCCCTGTGTTCCCAAGCTGCCGTGTTTTCAGCAGTTAAGTAGGCGATCACAGTGTTATTATTACAGATAAGAATGATGGCCAAAACAATGAAAATAAAACCCAAGTTGTGATAAGTTGGACTTATCTTTTAAGTTTTTATGGTATTTTTTGATAAATTTTTTTTACATATTTCATCCTCTAAAATGTTGTGCATTACTGATGGTAAGATAGAAGTATCCTATTGTGTTTTTCGCTTTGTGTTTCTGTTTATTTTCTATGTTTTAAAATGTAGAATGTATTGTATATATTACACTATCAAATATGAAAGAATTTAACTTCTAAGGGCTGATAGCATCCCTATAGGAACACTTATTTATTTAATTGTATTATTCCATTATTTTTATGTATTAAGGATTTATTGTATGACTATGGTCATTTTAAGATTTATTGTCTCAGTGTAGTTGTGTGATGTGCTTTCGGTTTTGTTTTCACAAAAAAATCCTATCAACTACAGTACACTAAAATTAAAAGTATTTAATCTTGAATCATTATTCTACATCATTCAATTTCCTTACAACTCTGCTCTTTCCCCAGAAAGTTAAAACAACAACACTAAAAACAGCTTCCACCCTAAAACTAGACACTGCTCTTGAACATTTCCCGCTGATGTCACACTTGATCGGTTCCCATAGATGATGTCAGTGTTTACTCTTTGTTTACTTGGCTCCTGCCTGAGAGATATCACACCAGGCCACCACGTGGACTCGGGCCTGATGAGTGGATTCCGTAGTCACCGAGCCAGGGCCTCATTTAAGGCTAATCTGTTTGGCTGTGGAAAACAATGATGACGTCATCCCGTAATTTGGCCCCTTGTGTGAAGTATGGGATCTGGCTTTCATCTCTGAATTCCATTCCTGACTCCTTTTCACCACAAATCTCTGACTCTGTTTCTGCAGAATTCCTAGAGATTCCCTCGTGGGATTACTGAAATTCTGTTACTGCGGCGAGAATTCCAGCCTCGTGTCCCCGCGTTTCTCATCTCCTTGTTCAAAACACACTTCTGTTTTCTTGAATGCTCCATGTTGCAGCAAGATGACAAACAACCTATCTGAAATGACTAATGGCTGCCATGCATTATGGAGCCCTATAAAGATTAAGCCCAGTGCTAAGTGGAATCAGAGGGCTGTTGGGAGGTAATTACATGCCAGCCTTACAAACACCACATTTCCTTGGGATGCAGCCAAACCTGCTTTAGTTTTCCTCTTTGAACTGACTTAACCCCTGGCTGTAACCTGAGGGAGGATATACAGTATATGATCCCAGCTAATGTTAAGGCGCTGGACTTTTAAAAAAAAAAAAATCCACACGATTATCCTGTGGATTCTGAATTTAAATGAGTTCTCCTTTTATATCAGATGCCAGAACCAACAGAAAGCATGACTTCTTGACCATGCAAGGAGATAATGAGAGCCAATGGAGTTCTGCTACAAATACCACCCAGAACCTCCTGATCTCATTTCCTCTTTTCATATCTATCACCTCCCTCCTGCTCTCTTCATGGGTGGGAGCTCCTCGAATGCTGATCTGGCATCAACCTCCTTCTGTCACTAACCTCAACTGTTGCATGATGAATTATGAAGATGATGCAGGCGCAGTCGAAACTGTTTTGTGAATCTAGCATCCCCTGGAGTCAGCTGGGTGTAGTGATAGATGAATGGGAGGAGACTGCTGACAGAAGGTGTGTATTTGGTGCCACCTCCAATCTCTCTATATGAATGATAATTAGACTGAAGGGTTTGGTGCTAATACCTAAAGAACGAGGGTAGGTCTGTGCTACCTGCAGACACCTCCACTACACCGCTCTGATAGCGCAGTAAGATGTTTCCTAATCTTTTCATGCATGTGCACACGCTCAGTCTTTACACAGCTTTGCACTCTGACGACAAACAGATTGGGTTGAATAAATTACACCATTCATTAACAGCTGCCCAGTCTGGGAACCTGATAAATGACGAGATAGAGTGAGTGGCGTATGGAACTGAGCTAATTAACAACTAATTAAGCATTCACAAGCAGAATCAGAATGGGATTGGGGCGGTAGTTGGTTGGAGTGGTTTGGACAGCGCTCCGGCTGTAGCTCCGTGGCTCCTGCAGTCGGCAGCACACAGTTCAGAGCAGGAGTGGATGGTTTGTGAGGGGCAGGATAATCATAGCTCCATAGCCCTGTGAACAACTTCAAAGTGGAGTCAGCAGCATGCAGGGTGCATATCAAGTGAACAGTGCAGAATGGGAGCTTCATGGGGGTGTTGTAGAGACCAGCTAAATGCTTTCAGATAGGAGAAAGTGTTAAGTCTTCTTTTTTTCCCTTTTTTGCAAGTGCACTTTAATAAGCGATTGGCCTGTTGTAGAGGAAGTGTTTGCCATGCATAAATAGTTGTTGTTCTTGTTAAACTAGCTAGTGCTGAAGGAAGGGTGATGCTCTGCAATGTGGGATGGCATTTGTTTTCCCTCTTTTTTTTTTTTTTTTTTTTTTTTTTTACTTTTTCCTCTTTCTTTCCCTTCTGTTTCTGTTTAAGGTTTCTATTTCTCCATGCAAATGAGAGAAGCCACATTGATTTGGCCTCCAGTTTCATGTTACTATGGCAACAACATAAAAACTACAAAGTGCTTAAAGCACAGCACTTTTATCCCTGTGTCCCTCTGATCATCACAGGAAATTAGCATACCGGGAAACAGGAGAGCTCACAGAGGAAAGCAATTGTGCATTTGGAAGGCCGCGCTGGCTGCCTGAACAAAAATGGGGTTTTGGGGGGGGCTTGGCGAATGAGTGGGAAAAACACACTGAAAAAAAGAGAAATAATCATGAGGAGAATATAGACCAGCAGAGGAAAATAATCATTCTCTTTTTGTCAGGAGAAGGTTTCATGGCATCTCATTCAGTGTTGTCACTGTTTGAATAAGTGTCATCTTGTCAACATACACATGCATGTTTGTGTGTAAACAGACAAACTAGTCACATATTCTGTCTCCACCTCCCTCTTTCATACACACATAAGGAACACAAACATAGGTGCACAGTCTTCCTCATTTCATCATCAGCAGAGCACTGCAGGAGAGTGAAGCAGCATGTTTCCTGCTGGCAATGTAAATGAGTGAGTATCTGCCTGCCTGTGTGATGTTGACTATGCGAGTAAAAAGTGTATTTCTGTGCGAGAAAGAGGGAGGATAGAAGGGTGGACACCAGGGCCAGAGCACCAAAGGAGATTTGAAGGCCAACATCAAACGCCGCATCAGCTCATTAATGCATGTAGGGGTGACCCGGACCCAGCACGGAACAACACAAACACATCAAAAACGCCTTCCAAAGCCCCCTTCTTGACCGTCATCACACTGAGCCATAGGAAGGCTGTGAAATCCGCCCACCAGCCCCATAGATTTGAATTGTTGCCTTGTTTATCATGTCTCACTGAGCTGCAGAGACAGACAAAGGCTACAGATAGAGTTTGGAAGGCATGGCATGGGGCTGTCAAATTTAGATTCACACCAACACCAGTGTGTAATGGGTGTACTTTCGCCAATGTTGTGCATGAGAGTGAGCCCAGACTACTTTTTTGAAAAGAAAGGAGACAAAAAAAAATTGCCTTTTCTCACACCGGTATCTGAGCCATTACACTGGTCAGATATCAATATTGTTTTCCAATTTTGCCTGCTGCACGAGGTGGTTAGCCACAGATGAAAAACGTTACGCTTCAAACTGTCTCACTCACTGAATCTGTCTGCCTGAAGGCTACCCAGCATGCAATTCTGAAACAAAGAGGTCTCTTTTTGATTTCTACACAGCGTGACCTTTTTTGATTGGGTGAGATTGGTTGGCATGGAAATCAATACTGCGTTGTGCATTTGATGCAGCCTTATCTCTTCTCCACACTGTCTGCAGGTAGAGGCAAGGGAGGTTTGTGTATGTGTGTATATCTGCGGGTATATGTGCACTTAACACTAACATTCTCTCACACCGTGTGGAACATAACAATAGTTCCTCTTCATGAAGTAAATTACTTTTGTGTGCCAGACAAAAAAAAAAAGAAAGAAAGAAAAACAGTTTGAAATGAGTCTGAGCAGACTGAAAAAAGAAAAAAAACCAACAAATTCTACAGTTATTTTGTTTGTGTCCATACATGATTTTGGAAACATCACATGGTATTACCATTAAATATTTTCTCCAACCTTTATCATTTAAGCTTTAGGTCATTTAGCGTATAGCAGTTTCCCCTAAACTAATCATGCTGCCTTTTGAACCACAACTAGATTCAAATGACAGAAAAATAAACATATCATCAGAAGAGCCATATTCATTTGTATTAATTTTCAAAACAGAAACTAAATCCTCAGACAGCTTAGTGAGTTCACAAAGTGTGGACAACAAATCTGTTTTCTTTATCTCACTTTAAAGTGAGCGCTCATACATACAGTCTTTCATCTGAAGACAAATATAGCTTCACAGTGTTGTATTTCTTCTTTGTGTTAGGATGCCATATAGACATTAAAAACACATCAGAAGACGCTCAGTAGGTGATAATAAGCTCAACCTCTCCTCTATGCTCAGTCAATTTCAGCTCAGTTGGGAGCTGAAATTGACTGAGCTCTGTTGGCTGAGCTGAGCAGCATGTGATGGAGAATCATCAAAGGTGATCGGGTAGGACTACGTCCTGGTTAGCTGTTCTGTATGTGCTTTCTACTCCCAAATCCTGCACTTACACACCCCGAGTCAGAGTGTTCACATCAGGGCAGTCCAAGCAGGGACAAAGCCAAAGGACCCGGAAGAAAATTGAACTTCACTGGAGCTCACCACAGATTGAATCCTAAATCCCCCACAAGACAAAAACTTCAAAGTTCAAACTCTGTGACAAACTTTCCCTGTGTTCGAACTGTGCCTTCAAGTGCACTGGGAATATAGAAGCATGCTAGAACGCATTTCAGAGTCGCCATTATGTGAGTTTTTGCTCCTTTGGGATATCTACTAAAAACCCATTTAATCAAAAGCAATCTACAGTCTTTTAGAAGATTTTTCAAAGAAATTCCTTGAAAGGAATTCAGCAGCAGATAGGCTGATGCTCATTGTTGCAGTTCAAAGCTCAACTGTAATTTTCATATAGTAATTTGACAATATAATATAAATCAGCTCAGGGTGTTGGATAGTAGGCATGTTTTTATGAAAGGACTCATGCAAATCAGTATCATGATAAGCTACTAAAAACATCTATCTACATAACAAAACATGATACATAAGGATGCTAGCCATGTTTTGGCATGATCCTGTCTGAATTCAGCCTACGGGGCTACTTTAACATCCTCAACAGTCTTTTTGTGCATATCAATAGCCACAGCAACCAGCTGTTTCTCACTGCGCACCTCCAAAAGGCGCATCTGAAACCATTTAAATCAAAAGCAGTCACAGTTTCCACAGTGCATTATAGGCATTCCAGCGTGGCCTTTCACTCATGCTGTGTAGCCTCTCTCGGCAGGGGAGCACGGTATAAAGTGGGCACACAGCAACACAAATATGCGGCCCACTGCGCGTTCCCCTCAGGAACACTAAAGGAGGAAGAGACAGAGAGAAACAGAAAGAGAGAGAGAGAGAGAGGGGGAAGCTGAACAACCTCGGAGTTTCTTTGCTCTGGCTTCTCGGGTTAAAACCTTTTCCCTGCCTCAGATAAGAACCTTTCTTCTTCTTTGAATGCTTTGTCTCCTGGCCAGATCAGGGGGAAAAGGGAGAAGAAAGAGGAGCGCTGTCTTACTGGCTCACCCCTGTGGTGGGTGCTCATACAAAAGGAGACAGAGGGAGAGAACAATGGTCGATGCTAGCCTATGGACGCGAGCTTCATTTACAGAATAGTGTACTGGGCATTTAAACACATATGTAAAGAGATTTTAAAGCTCCATTAAAGGATTTTTTTTTAAAGCAATGCTGAATCAAATGACTCCCTGTAGTGTCAAGTGTTGTTCTTCTTGTCGAGCCCACTGAGAATCAACACACAACCCACACCAAACCAGGACCAAACCACCTAACCAGAGCTAAATGTTGAGGAAATGTGGTGTTTATTATGGGACTATTTATAATCCATTTTGGAATTTTCATATATCTCCAAGTCTGCTATATTCTACATCAGGACATGTCCGTGTGTATTATCTTAGTGAACTTATGGCCACTTACCACAGAAAAAAAATATTTAATGATAGAATTATTTGTGATGTATCATGAAGACAGATTGTTGCTATGGATATCTGCAGTTTAACATAACATGCACACTGATTAAATGGTTAAAATATTGACTGGAACTGGTTTGAGGTGTACTGTGTAACACACACAATGAAAACTAGTATTTTCCGTAACCATGGTATCCTTTAAATAGATAATGCCCAGTGATTCTTCTCATTATCTTCCAGTGAAATTTCCATTTCTGTCGCTTAACAAATCCAGAGGATTTTACGGGAGTCCTGGCATCACAAGATACATGTTTCATCAAACAAGTCATTAGTCTTTTAGCTGGAGCTGGCAGGTTCAAACCATCATTGTCTTCTTTTCATGAGGAGGACCGGCAGCAACAATTACAAAGAGCACACACAAGGCTTTTAAATTCATCCCTTTCGTTGTACTTATGTGCACAAGATTTAGTTTTAGTTTTCTATTCTGTTTTTACAGCAGCCTTACCCGCCCGCTGACTGAAAGAAATTTGCAATGGAGCAAGTTGTTAGCTAGATGAAGTATGTTCAACGCACATTACATCTTATATACTTGCTGAAATCAAATCAAATCTCTTAAGAACTCTATTAACCATTCATAAAATGAGCTGAAAAGCAAATATTGTTGCATAAAGAAGGCCATATGGTTCCTTTAAGGGGTTAACTCTGTAGGACCACACCAACACCACCACCAAAAAGCTACTGGCAAAGACATCATGAGTGATGTGTTTTCATTCGGCTGGCTGTGACACAATTGTATGAATAATTTGATACAGTTCAGGGTTGAAAGGTTATCTATTTATACATTATGAAAAAAGTGCCTTTAAGTTTTATAAGAGAGCCGTCTGTACCATATTTTCTAAACTCTTGTACCTCATACAGCATGTTAAATAACTAACATAATTACACACATAACATAGAATTTACATAGAACATTAGTGCATTTATTCAGTTTAGTTTTAGAGCCATGAAAAAATAGATTCACCTGTCATCTGAGCACCTCTCAGTTTAAAGAAAAAAGTCTTCCTTTGTTCCTTTAACTGCCTGAAAATTCTCTAATGAGAAGTTAATTTGTCAGTGGAAAATGTTGAGAAAACCATTTAACTAAACATATAATATAAACACAAGACAGTAAAATGAGCTGTCATTGAGATAAGTGATCACAGTACAGTAGGTTCTCTATTTATCAGATCTCTATACCCAGGCAGATGTAAAAAAAAAAAAAAAACCCAAAAACTTTCATCACACACTCTTCACATCCCCTTCACAACTCATCCCAGTTCCTCCCATCAGGCCGCCATGTTAAAAACCTCCTGGCATGTCCATATCAACTGCCATTCACATGCTAAACAAGCTATGAAGGAATTAGTACTCTAACACTTGCACTTACTGTACTGTCTTTAAGTCTATATGTGCAGTACATATGCATATATTTCAGTGCTGTATATTTTGGCTACATATATGTTTTTATTCCTGTATGTTGTCTGTGAGCCATGTCATATTTCGATCGCAAGGCAATAAAGTTTTCTGTAATTACACAGGAATGACATAAAAACTTTAACACCATCACAGCAATGGAGAACACTTGAGCCGATGTTTGGTGACCACTGAATCATTTCATGAACAGTTGACATCCTCTCTCATACCTGAGCATTGGGTGTTGACCTCACTACTGAAGCGGTAAGACATGTTATCTGAGAGATGGGACAGCCGTTGACACTAAATAAGAACTGCCACAGAGTGAGAGGTCATCCTTACCGTTGCGCCCAAACAACTGTATTACCTCTCCAAGCCCTTTGGCCAAGTTTAGGCCACCAGATGACTCCAGTTGTTGCCTCCCCCCGGGGCAAAGGCATCCCATCCACACCCGGTGGTCTGTAGTCATCTCATCTTTCATAGAACACAAGAGGCAGGAAGTATCCACAGGGATCAACAGATGCAGGGCAAAGCCACAAAATGGCTTCCTCCTGAGCTGGCCATGTGGCTCCTGTGATTGTAAACCTTTGAGCCTCAGAACAACATACAACACACAACACAATACTATGTACTCTGGCACTTTGAGGTTATGCCTCAATGAAATTTACTTTCTGCAGGCTTAAGGACTGTTTTGGAGAAAATCAGCGATAGGTGATGTGGACACAGCAACAATATGTGTGTGTGTGTGTGTGAAAGAGCGCAATCTCTGTTAACAGTGAAACCCCTGAAAATACAAGCAAATGAATCAGTCTCAGTGGTTTTGATAGTGTGTGTAGAAAAGTTAGATTGCTTATTCAGTCAGAGCAAACTTTTTTTATTCTCTGTAAAGCAGCACAGCCACAGAAATTATTTTAGAGTATGGACGGCGGCGAGGGAGAAACCTGCTGAATGCCAGAGTAAATAAATAAAGTAAATAAATCGGTGGATAATGTGAGGCAATTGTAGGGGTGTGCATAATCAGGGATTTGGAGGCTGCTCACTCTGCTGCTCATCTTCTGACTACAAAACCAGGCCCTGCCACCCTTCTCCACCCCCCCTTTCTGTCTCTCCCTCTCTCTCTCCAGCCGGCGATAATCTGTTCCAGCACACTTGCCATGAAATGAGCGATGCAGGACTCGTAATGCACTGGACAGGCAAAGCCTAACAGATAACATAAGCCCCCTTCACTGCCCTCCCCTCCTCCCAAACCACCCGCCCCACCCCCTTCTCGCCATTACCAGCCCTCATCCCCTTCCACTGGTAAATCAAGGCCCTTCAGCTCTAAACAAGAGGAAGAAGATTTGGTTCATTACAAGGGAAGTTGTTTTCTCTCCCCAGCTCTTCATCTGATATATAATATCTGTGGTGAGCTGTCTCGTCGCTTTATGCTTGCGTCATATTTCATCTTGACTCTCGTGACCTTCGCTGTCAGGCACACAATGAGAGGCGGTTGTTGTGGGTTTTGTTCTCGTCTCCTGTTTATAGTTGTGATTGTCATTTGGCTAATGTATGCGTGCATATATACACGTGGGCCTTGAAGCGAAAGCCTCGCAGAGCTGACAGTGGTAGTCTGTAGTCTCACGGGGTGGAAGAAAGAAGCCTGTTTTGATGGTGATGAATATATAATTTTTGTATTATTTTTTCTTCTTTTTTTCCTCTGCTAGAGCTGTCTGCCTTTTAGTCCTGTCTCCTTCCCTCTCTTGCCTTTACTTCCTTTGATCTGGCTTTGGTTTGAATGTCATACCATCTGGATGAGTTCACTCTGGATGAATCTCTCTCCACAAACGCTCAAATAAAGGCATTTTTCCACAAATTCCATATGTTCATGTGCTTTACTTTAAACCATGTACATTTCACTCCCACTTACTCACTGTGATAAGCAGCGAAGTCTTATTTCTAACAGGGGAAACTGCATCTAACAAAGAAGAAATAATGCTCTTTCATTTCTACACAGTGGCCTGAAATGTTGGACTAGCTAAAATGAAAGTAGTAGATCTTTAATACCACACAGAACTATTTATTGTGACACTATAATATGGGGGGAAAATACTGATGATGAAAAGCGCTCAACAATGCCTGTTGAATTTATTGTGCCGTTACTGACATCAGTTAGTGAAAAGATTAAAATAGTTGGCCCATATCCAAAAGTATGCAGTCTTCCAAAGAAAACACCCCAAGCTCTACAGCTTTTCACTTGGAATCTGCGTAAATGTAGATCAAAAAACTTTACGAGGGTGAGGAGTGCATTCATCTCTGTGAACGACAATTGCATTCAACTGTTGATGGGGACCTCCCTGGCAGTATGTTTGACAGCAAACAGCAAACAGCCCCGACTGTGATCGATAGACTCCCAGCCCCTGTCTTCCCAAGTGCCTTGTGGTTTTGGAGGTTCGGAAAATCCGCCACGAAGCGGGGCCCTCCCATCTCGTCTGAACCAAACATTGTCCGGGTGGCTCCTGCTCCCATGCTCCTCTCTCGCTGGAATGCCGGCATGCTGAGGATAACAGGGTTTCCTAAGATCCGACCGGGACCTCTCTAATTTGGGCATCCACTCCTGCCACTTCCCCTGACCAGAAACCATTTTAAATTGGTGGCCACGTAGGAGCTGGCATTCCCCTTTTCCTCCTTTTTTAATGGTTTGTTCACTTCTGTGGCTCTTTCTTGGTTGCTCTTTTATTTCTATCTGTCTCTTTCCACCTCTGTCTTGGCTTAAACTAGAAAGCTCATTTATTTCCTCTCTGAGTTGTTGTCCATCATATTAAATCGTGGGCTTCAGATGCATGTACAAACATAAAACCCTGCCGCCACCACCACCATCAATGCCACTCCACACACACACACACACTAACGCACACACACATACTATCAGTGAGAGGCACAGCAGAACAGCAGTAATGTGTTAGCGCTCTTCCAGCTGTGTGTGTGTACGAGCAGGTTGTTCCTGCCAGTGAGCGCTGAGAGAGTGACAGACCACCCACCTGCTCTGGCTCTTCCTATTGATGTCAGTTTGGCATCAGTGGGAGGGCAGCTAATGGGATTTTACTATCAGCACCTCAGTGTAGCCACCATGTCAGCTCTCCCTCCTCCGTAGCGCTACGCACAGTCAAGCAAGGTAAAACTACTCGGCTTGGATTGCTGAAGACTGACTGTGAAAGGCGCAAAACGTTTGGCACAACATAATGCAGTTTTAAAAACAGTGACTCACAGGCGATGTGAGGTACTGTGCCAACAGAGAGCCCAGAAATAAACCAGCCTGTAAGTGAACTATCAAGGTCACCTTTACATACCACAACCTGTCTGGCAGGGTTAGGCAGCAATGCATTACTTAGTAAGTAGTGTAAGGGATTGCAATTCAAAATACAGTATTTACATCACAGTTACAAATCCCAGGAAAACTCTTACTTACATAATTTGGAGGGTTAAGAATTTGCTGTCGTAGAGGGAGTTTGATGTATGGTTGATATCAGTTTATTATCTGTGTGTTCAGAAGACACAAAAGACACAAAGCTTGGTGGGGCAGGAGGTGAAAGGCAGTTAACCTAAAAGGGCAGACATGTGGTGACGGAAAAGTTAGTTTTTATTACATTTTGTATCTTCTTAGCAGCTAGCTTCCCACCGGTAGCTTTGCCTACATTCGGTTGGTAAGCCTTCAGCTGAGCACGGGTCTTCTCTGAAGCGCTGTGTGCGGTCAGTCACCGGAGCTAAGATTATGTTGCTGATGGTCAGTAAATACCTCCTAACCATTGGCTGGCTGCTTGTTAAAACACAATGTCTTGCTTTCTATTTCTACATGTGTTAAATAGAAAATATGTGACTTGTGGGTGTTGCGGCTTTGGAGTTGTTTAAAGTCGCTTTTGACGGAGCCGGGCTGTGTGACAAAAAGTAAAGAAACAATTAATCTTAATAATTACTTTTGCTGTTGTGTAATTTATAAAGTAATGTAATGTTTCAATTAGTAATCTCTAATGAGTAATTAAACGTGTTTTTTAAGTAGCTTAGCCAACACTGCTGTTCTGTAACCCCGTTAATTTAAATTCACACTGTCTTTCTTGTCAAACTGTGGTTTAGTTGGACATCCTGGAAACTTTGTGTTACTGCAGTGTTCAGTAACAGATTTCTGCCAGAGAAGGCTGGCATTATCTTGTGTACTCATAATGAAAAATATCAGTGTAAAGCTGCTACACTCATTTGGTGTCTCACTGTCACATTCACATGATCACAGGCTGAAGTTTTGTGAATGGTGACTAATCACTTCAAGGTGTTAAGAAGAGTGTAGGAGCTGAGTGAGTCTGGTAGAAATGAGTACCTCATTACTGCATCTAGTCACTCTTCCTTCACCTGGCTCTGTCATAACAACACTGCACTTTTACAGCTTTGTCTTACCCTCTCTTTCTCTGTGTGTCTCACTTTGTGCTTTTTCAGCTTTTTATGGCGCTCTCTTCCTCTGTCTTTCAAAGTTTACAACTATTGTCTGAAAGTTCACACTTTTAGTTTGGTGGCAGCTTTGCACATTTTTTTCTTCTCCTTTTTTCTTTTTTCTGCCTTTCTTCCTTGTGTGTTGCTCCACATCAGAGATCCAGAGAGGGGCCTTTTGTGTCTGACTTTGCCCCAAAGGCAGTCGTCATGCAAGGCAGATTAATAATTACAGAGTACACAACATCGGGGAAAACAATTTCAACATCTTTGATGTCAAACATGAGAGAAACCAAAATTACAAAGAAAAAAAGGATGACGAGGAAAGGTCTTGAAAGATGATCTTTCTTTCTGTCTGCCTCTCTCTTGGCAGTACTTCCTGTTATTGTTGCTTTCTACTGTTTCGCAGTGCATTAAAAACATTAAGGAGGATTTAAAGGAGAGAGGCGTCTGCCCCTGGAGGGCCACATTTGAGAAGTGGCATGGCAACTTTTCTTTGTGACAATGTCACTAAAGATGAGAAGGAGTTGTATATAATGTTTCATAGGATTTGGTCCATCTGTTTACATGTTAGGGCACATCAGTAAGCTCATGAGATGTTGTTTGTTTTGTGTACCATTAGGATAAATAGAAACCATGGCCAAATATAGGAGGACAGAGCTGTCGTGGCCCTGAGTTATGATTATGGGCTGTAATTGAAAGGTTGAGGGTGCTCTTTCCTTTGCTTTGCTATGAAACTCCCTATAACTGAAAAAACCAAAGATCATTGGAATGAGAATTTACAGTCTCTCCTGTCTTGTACTTTACAAAACCAGTACTTTTTTTGTCTTGTATAATACTGAATGATTGGCTGCGGGGAGCCCTCCAAACATAAATGATACTTCTCCCCTTTAATAATAATATTGAATGAATATCAACAAATCACACACAAAGTGACCACAACCACAACTGAAATTCAAACACGTTTCCTGTGAGATCCTGCTGATCCCTTCTGACAAAAGCAAATCCTTAATTTGGGTTTGTTGAGGTCAAGCTGCTTTCATATCTTGGTTTTTCTGTTGTAGTTTGTTTTGGTATCATCAACACCCACTGTTCTTTGACTAGTCATTCTGTAACAACGATAACATATATAAATCTTATCTTTGTCTGCTGTGTGTAAGCCATTGTTTTGGGAGACTACTGTAAAATATAGCTATATGAAAGTATAGTATTCGTCACTGGAAGTAGTTAAAATCCCCCTCCACTCAAAAATGTGTTTTTCTTCTTGTTCCTACAGTTGGATGGTTGAGCTTCACTGTGCAGAATGATGTAGAAGACTGTTTTCACATTCATCTGCTGAAAGTGAAAAGTTTCTCTGAGCTCATTGAAATGATTGAAAAATTGATTTGTGACATCACAACCAATTTGGAGCCAATCGTGGTTCAATATTCAACTTAGACAAATGTGATATGGGAACTTCAAGCCTCCAGTGCACAAACACTGACAATTGACTTTTCAGTGAAGTAGGAGACATCTTGTGTCCAGCGGTTCAACTTCTGAGAGGAAATATATTTACATATTTATAGATTCTGGACTTTTTAATGAGGGAGAAGGAGTAGATGTTATTTTAAGGCTTTTAACAAGTTAAGTTTTTTTTGTGGAAAAACCATATCAGACACAGATTATTATTCAAAGTAGAATATTTTATATACATCTTAAAACATGTCTGGAGGGGATCTTTAAGCTTTAAGCTACAGCATTACCACACAGGGAAGGTAGCGAGCTACATGACCAGCTGCTCATAAAAAATCAGAAATTGAAGCTTCAAGTCAAGTTGTCAAAGAAACATATGATGTGAATTAAAATGATAAATAAAATGCACTTATTATTTCTTGTTTCATGTAATTTATTACAAAAAGAAAACAATAGTTACTATTATTGTTGAGCAGTAATTATTGAAAAAATTTAAAAGATTTATTTCTCTAAGGAAGGTGAGGTGATTTTAATATTTGATGCCCTGATCATTGATTTCAATCGTGTTTGCAGCACATTTGTGAGTGATTTTTCAACCCCTACCTTAGTTATACAGTAGTTATAACCCCAACTATTCTGCAGGCTGTGAGATGTACAGTATGTGACTGGAGCACAACAATCATTCATGAGTTTTTCCCCCCAAAAGAAATGATGTAGCTACTGAAAATGTTCCATGATTTTGAATATACAATAGAATTTACAATAGTTGAAACATTGCACTGGGACATGCAGTTTAGCTATAAAGTGACTCCTGAACACTGGTGACAAAACAAGTAAAATTTTCTGAACCCTTAATAAACATAATTTATGCTTTACTATAGATATTATTTTCATATATGTGAAATATATTGCATATTCAGTGCCTGCACTGTATATATTGTATGATTTTACTTGAGTTTGAGAGGTTTGGGGATCAGGTGTAAAAACTCATTATTTCTCTTCATTTTCATCTTCATTTGAATTCTTTGTGATATTTAGATGCTGCTAATCGTCACAGTGCAGAGGAGGTTAAAGGATAGATTCACAATTTTTCAAGTCTGTCTTAAAACAACAGTAAGATGCCCATATGAACAGTGAAAGAGGTTTTCCTCGCTGTAATCATTTCTCCTGTTTATACTGGCTATTAAAAGATCCTCAAATGTGGTCTCAAGGCAAGTGATAGAGGCCAAAATCCACACTGTGTCATTTTGTGCAAAAATGCATTTAAAAGTTGATGTGAAGCTTATATGAGGCTTGAGCAGTCAGAGTTAGTCATATCAAGTGGATATCTGCCACATTTACAGTCTTTTTAGCATCAAATTCCCTCTTTGTGTTTCCTCAGACAGTGTTTCCCTGTTGAGCGGCGGTGGAAGCATAGTAACAAAAAGAGGAACTTTGGCACTAAAAGATTGTAACATTGAAAGATATCTACTTGATTTGACTCATTTGGATGCTGAAGCTTCATATTAGCTTCAGATATACTTTAAAATACATTTTTGCACAGAGGGAGGATTGTGGATTTTAGCCCCAAACACTTACACTGTAAGTACATTATGAAGGGATCCTCTAATGGTCAGTATGAACAGGAGGAACGATTATGGCAAGAAAAACCTATTTCAATGTTCCTTTGGGCACCTGACTGTTGTTTGAAGACAGGCTTTAAAAATTGCAAACCCGTCCTTTAAACTGAATAACAGAAGCAAGACACATGGAAACACTTTCCTCAGTTTGCACCAAATACTGCATAGAATTCAGTGTTTCTGACACATACATACATCTTTCACTTTCAGAATCATAACCCAAATCACATTCACAGTCGTAGAAACAGCAAATGGAGTTAAAGTGAGAGAAAAGACAGTGTTGGCATTATCCATGTTGAACCTGCTGTACTCCCAGCTTCTCCATTGCAGACATTCTGGATACACAGCTTTGAATTTGACAGGTGTCAGTATGGAAAGACTTCTCCTTTCCTTTAAAAAAGTGATCGGTAGTGTTACACTGTGTGCTTTAACTGTGACAACAGGAACTGAGGCGTCAAACCTAAAATGACATGGAGGAGAAGCCCCATTGTACTTGAATCATGACAGCGAGCTCCCTGTTCGAGGGATGTTGGCGCGTCATCGCAGACGTACAGTATTTGTTGAAAACAGTCATCTGGAGCGGCTGTGACAGTTTTGATGTGTCTTTTGTTTATTTACTGTATGTGTTTGTATTTGGGAAAAACAACTATAAATTTATTGGAACATCCTGTCATATGGAGTCCATCTGATCTGTGATGAATCTGTGATGGAGGTGATTGGGTTCATCACTGGCCTCGTGAAATCCATAAACTGTTAAATATAGGCTGTGAGTTTGTTGAGTTAATGCTATGATACCTGTACATATCTGATACCACTCCACCTAAAGTCTGTTTGAAAGTGTATTTGCTCCAAATCACAGAATTGTATCTTTACAATTGGTGTGTGTTAGTTTAAATTACACCAATTACAAGCAAGTTAGGTTTGTTCAATGGGCATTATTAAATATTTGCATGTAAGCATCAGCAGAGACAGTGGTTTGCCTTAAGTTCATTTTGTTCCATTATTCTTTCCAAATAAGAATAACTAGCCTCCATCAGACGTCACTGTCCATTTGCTTTTATAACACACATAAAATCTTGTCAAATGAGCACAAATTGTACTGTGGTTTCAATTGAAGTTAGTTTCTTTACCACAAATCAAATTATGTGTCAATAGCAAAAATTAGATGTAATATTGTCATCTGTTCTACACATGTAAACATTACAGCCGTTAAGTTTAGATTAGGAAAACAAGTTGAGGTTAAAGCTGCACTGATATATATTTTCATACTAACAATAAAAAAAAAGAATGTGTAATGTGAACGGGGTCACTCATAGTGACGAATCCACAAAGAATATTTACCTGACTCTGCTGTTCCTTCAACTCTACAGAGCTCATTGTTTTGCTTTAGTCTGCAACTTTGCTGTTTTCATTCATTTTCACTGTACTCTTCAACCTCTTTTATAGCCAAAACAAACAGCTGTTTTCAGAAAAAAAGCTCTAAAAACCCACTCTGTGCTACCTTACAAGCACCAAACAGCTGACAGAGAAAGTTAGCAACTAGCTGGTGCACATGATGGAGCATTTAGCCGCTACAGAGCCAGATATTTTCCCCAGGAGTTGTTGAGGGCTAAAGCAAAGCTAAAAGGAGAGTGAATATAGGACTGACATTTCTCAGGTGGTCAGAAACACAACCCCAAGTAAAGGCTAATGTTGCTCTGTACCTGCTGGATGTGTAAATAATTTGCTAACATGCTCACAATAACAACTTTATAAAGTGATAATATATCATGTTGTTGTGTGTACAACTTGTTATGCCGCCCCCAAGTGGCCAAAATGTCCACATCTCATTATATATGTAATTGTTTTATTGAAACCTAATGTTATGTTCAGGCAATTAAAACTTCAGTCAGACAACTGCAACAGGTCATAATGACATAACTAGTGCTTAACATTATGATATGCTCTACAGCAGAAAACAGTTTAGAATTGAACTCAGGTAGTCAGAGTTGATGGCAGCCCACAAAAGTGCTAAAATATTCAAATCTACCCTTGTATTGCACACAGTTAAAATGGGTTGTTAACTTTGATGTTAAAGGTAAAAATAAAAGTTCAGATAAACCATCCCAGACATGCTTGATGTGATGACATGGGCTGACATGAGGTAGCAGCGTAGATGGGAGGTAACTGGGTTTACGGGCAGTGTGGGCAGCTGTTCACTCAGCAGGTAGGAGCAGCAGTGAAACCACATGGAGCAGGTGTGTGTGCTGGGCAGTGAGGGAGCTGACAAGCAGCAGCAGGTGGAAAAGAAGTTGCAGGCCTTAACTGTGAGGGTAAAGACAGACACAGAAAGGTCATTTTTTAACATCATGACCTCTCGCACCTTGACAGCTTCTGTCCTTTCATGGACTAATGAGAAATCAAGGTTCAAAGCTGAGATATATTTAACCTCAATCACTGTTCTGCATTCACACATATCAATACTTCACCCATAAATCAGTTCTATTTAATCTGTTCATTGAACTCTGTTCATGATAGACGTTAATGACAAACCCTGTATAAAATTAACCTGATGCATCAAGTGGTTTGTTACACAGAACCATCTGAGAAGTTGTTTTTGGAAACTGTGGCAGGCACTTTCAAAAAATACTTGACAGGTGATTGGATGAACTATCTGTCTATCATTGTCTTATCCTGCAAGTCAGCTGGATTCGCAAGATCACAAGATCTCACAAGAATCCTCATAGGATGCTGATTGGTCCGAACCACGAGTGGTTTGGACACAAGTGCATATCTTGAAGCCTCACAAGATGGATTCTCACGTGATCTTGTGATCTTGCGAATCCAGCTGCCTTGCAAGGTAAGTGTAAAATAACAGTCACAACTAAATAAATCTATTTTTTAAAATTCAAAATTTATATGAAGACACCCAGTGTGACACAATGCAGTCATGAATATTTGATGGTCTTCAGACTAATTTTAATGGAGTTTACTGCTGGTGGAAAATACAGTTGTACAAAGATTTCTGAAATATTGGAATATGTTAGTGTTTGTATGCTTGCTTCGGCTGAACCAGCAGTTTATTTCAGACGGTATGCTACCACAATTATCGAAACATTTTTTTGAAAGATAAAAAAACCAACGATGTTTAACTTTCAAACTGAATATACTTGATTTTTAAATATGATTTTACTCTTGGAGCATTCAGAGTATTTAGCATCTTTATTGTCTTTTTGACACATGTATGTAATGCAAGGTCATTTGAAAATACATTTTGCAAGTTGCATTTTTCCCTCTGTGACATTCTATAAATATTTTTATTTCCAGTAGGAAGTACAAAAGAAGACGATATAGATAAGAAAATTCCACTTGTGGAAGATTACACAAAGAAGTTGATTTCCAGTGGTTTGGTTTAGATATAATGGGGGTAATGAGGAAATGTGTCAGCAGCATTAGTCTCACTAAGAAGCTGCCTCAGATTCCTCAGAAGATCAAACCAAGGCACCACTGATTGACTACCAGCCTGACATCCACTTCCAAAGACACGGGTTGCGATTGTGAAATTCCTGGTTTTCCCTGTAATGGCTGACGTAGACATTCTGCAAAAATCCCCCAGAGACCTCAGAGTGGGGGGGAGGGCAGGTGCCATCCAATCAGATCTGTGAAAACATCTCTGGGTTTACAGTATATGCAGAAAGCCTTTACTTCAGCCCAGGCTTTTGATGATTAAGACTAAAGAGTCTTAATTCTTCTACCTCATTTCCTTAAAAAAGTGTGAAAAAGCAGAGAGAAAAGAAAAGAAAAAAGAGCTCTAATACTGAAACAAACAACAGGGATGCAGCTGCATTCAATTTCCTGCTGCATGCTGTTTCTATCACAAGGTCTTTTCAGATGCACCAATTGAGCCGAGGTTGGGAATGGCCATGAATCTAAACCAGTCTTTCCCTCTCCACTCGGCTTAATGAGGGCTCCATGTAGGAATGTCGGTTCTCACCCCACACCTTTTCCCCATGGGCTTTCTCGGAATGATAAGGAGGAAACAATGCATTCTTTACATAATTTGCCATCCCCTGTGGCCAAAAGCTGAAACTCATACACAACTTCATCTTAATCATTAGTAAATTCATAAACAATTTTAATATTTTCCACCAGAGCTGATGATCTACCGTAGCACCCCAGAGCCAAACCTTTCAACTGTGCAAAAAAAAAAAAAGAAAAGAGAAATACCTCAAACTCAGTTCCTGATCATGTACGCAGGTCTTCCATGCTATTACTGCAGTGATAACTCAAAAAAAAAGAAAAAAAAAGAATAGTGGGACACTGATTTTTCCATTCTTAAGCTCGCTGAAATGATATGTTCCATCTGGTTGCAAAGAGAGATTGTTTTTGTATGGCCAGATGAAATTGCAAACATCCCTGCATAATTATTTCAAAAAGCATCCTGTTTTGAATAACACTGTGCTATGAAGGAAACTGCATGCTGGTAAACAACAACAGACTCCTCACATGGCCCTGCTTTTCCTATTAAAGGCCTTTATATCAAGCCCAGAACCTGTTTTTCATAAGATCATGAAGAATGCGTCGTTTCACTCTTGATGGTGAAATAGGAGTCAGCGGTACAGAGGGAAGCTCTTACGGAGACGTTTGTGTGTATTGGATGTCCCTGGACCTCATTAGCTTGTGTCCTTATTAAGAGTCTCCTTGCTATCCCCTGGAGTAGCCCAGCGAGAGTCTTCCCATGTCACTCCCCCATCTCCCGCTCATTCCCTCTGTTTCTCTCTTCCTTGACACGCCCTTTGAACTTCCCTCAGTCTCCGGTCCCACATCAAAGCTTTGATAGAGGCTTCCTCTTTCCTCTTCTCAAGGTGAAGCGCTGGTTGTGTGTTTAGGACTGAGGCAACCAAAACATGAAATAAGGTGCCATCTGCTCGCTATTAATCATTACTACCCTCATAATTGTGACGCAGGTGCTTTTTTCCTCCATTACATATTTAAAATTGTGTAATGCTAGTTGTCAAAAGGTTTCACTACCTCATAGCTGAACTGAGAAAAATCTGTCCATCAGTATCACCATTACGTGACAAATGTAAACTACCTGAAGGATCACTTTCTCATTTATATTGTTTAATATAGGCTGGAACTATTAAGATGGTTTTCTAAGGTACTTAAAGTTATAATCATTTAGATTTTTCATGAAATCAAATCTCATTTTTGATTCTATTTAAAGCCTGCATTTTTTTTAGCAGTACTCCTTTATTTTATGTCTATTGCCTTATTTTTTTAAGTGAAGAACTTTGTGTGAAAGGTGCTATATAAATAAACTCACTTATGTCTGTAATTACCTCTTTATATAGTAGTTGTCATTGTTAGTGTCAAAGTCCACCATTCCCGTACTGGTTTCAAACTGCCTGCCAACGGACACACTAATTCACAACAATCAAGCCGATCACTGTTTGTAATTTCATCTCACTGATATCGACCTCACTGTTCATAGTTTACTTTCCCACAGCCGGATCAGAGCCGTATTAACCTACTGATAACCCAACATTTCCTATATTATGGAACAAGGAGCAGCCACAGTGAGTGACAAAGTAACTGCTCCAGGAGTGTTGATGGTTATTTTCAAACACATTTGCTGTTGCCACGGTAACCACGGGCTCACCAAACCAACCAGGACTGAAATCTTTAGGATTATAACTTTAAGCCAGATATCCGAAAAGTGGTTTAGATGTTTGGGGATCTTTTCTTGACTATTTATTGAAATCTTGAACTAATTTTGAACATTTGTACCATTCATCTTTTATTTATCAATCTGCATACTTTTTTGTAGTTATTTTTCTTTTTTGTGCCTTCTGTTTGTTTGGATGTGTTCTTTTTTATTTTTCTTTCTTTTTAAAATGTATTATGTATGTATGTGTGTATGTGTGTAGACATTATGAAATAATAAAATATTTTTTGAAAAAGTATAACTATTCTGACTGATAAGAATTTCTTCAATACAGTAAATTCATACCACAATTACAGTATTTACAGTAACAATCAACAATTTTATGTTTGCTTTATTATGTTTTATTATGTGACATAATTGCTGATTACTAAAACAGGCCTATCTAGAGGTGGTATGCATACAGTACTTACAGGACCCTTTATGAATTAACACTATTACACAAAAACTGTGCTTTTATGCTTATATTTTGTGTTTTCATTCTAACATTAGTTCTTTCAATATGTGGAAAACAAGCAACAGTGCACCTGTTATACTTGTGAGGCTGAAATGCCAAACTCATGTCAGTGCAGCAGAAATAGGTCAAGCCTAACACGCACATACACACTCACATGCGCACAGATAGGTGAATTACTCATTCTCTTTCATGGTCTTTGTAGATGGAGGAAGCGGATGCCGATGCAAAAAGATCAAAATCCCACTGTACGAGAAACAAGTGTCCTCCCAGCAGTGGAGCAGGCGAGAGGAAGAGTTGCTCAACAGGTTTGTGTCACTCCTCTAACTCTGCAGCTTTTCACTGCATGTCCTTGGCTGCTCCGTCCTGCCAGGTATCTGTTTTTGGATCCTCTCTTTGTGGAAATGTCTGTGCTATCTGCACATCAGACTGAAGCTGCTTTTCCTTTTCCTGTGTCTGTGGAAAACACAATCAAAGAGAAAAATCAATGTATCCTCAAGCAATGAAAAAGTCAATAGCTTTCATAGAATCTATGTTTAGTGCGGAGTGATGTAGAGATCCTCAGTTTTGCCCGGCTGCAATTTGCAAGACAGATCAATGTTTCCACATTCATTTATTTATCATTCATTATTTGCTGAACTGTTGTTTTATGAATCATAACTGTGAATTCTTTATGTATTTATCCCTTACCACAGGCATGTATATGCATAGATCTGGGTGTGTTTATATGTAGGAGGTAGTGGTGGAGGTGGGGCTGGTGGTGGTAATGTGAAGGTATCAATTTTCTGAGCAGATTGAATGCTTGTACCAATTACTATCTTATGAATTTTCCCAGGTTCATTCCTATTTTCATTATATGAGCTATATTACATCCTGGACTTATCTAATATTAGTATCACCTAATCTTGATTAATAATCTTACTTCATTTCGCTCTGTGATTGAAATACATCATGCAGATGACTCTGTAATATATGCAGAAAGCAGTTCTATTGTTTGGCCGTAAATGGCTTCTTTTGAAGGAGGAACTCCTTATTAAAATCCTATCCGTAGCATTATCTCAGTGCCTGTGTGGTCAGACATGTATACAATGCTGCACCCCCACTCTCACAGGGTAAAATGCATTAACCAATCACCATTGGAGCACTGCAGCAGGAGGGAGTCCCTAGCAACAGCTGGATACCTGTTGGCCAAATATTGCTGTTGGCATCTATTCCAAGCTGCAGATTCCTAACCATCAAATACAGCACATCTGACAGAATATAATTTATCCTTCACTGCATCATGATCCTGCTACAGCTGCACAGACTTGGTGAAAGAAAAAAGTAAAATCATTTAGAACTTTTAAATGAAGAAGTGCTTTGATGGGAAGGGGTCCAGGGAGGGTAGACTCCTTCCAAATTATGCTTCAGATCTGAAGCCAGTTTATAATTTCTTAGTAATAAGTGTGGCAAATTCTTGATTGAATTTCAGCCAAGTCAAGTTCAGGGCCATGTAATTCTGTGCAGCTTTTTGGGCCATATGTCTACATGCATACACACACACACACACACACACACACACACACAGACACACATCCTTATTTTTATTCAATGTTTTATCATTTTTAAATGGACATTAACTGTATGAAATTTAAAAAGTAAAATAAATTCATGTGTGTTATGCCTCTTTAATTGTTCAATATGTAACTTAGTTTACTTTTCTTATGTCACGCATGTGTAAATTTATTGCATGTGAAACACATTTTCATGTGATAAATTCACAATGAATATATTTCTCATGTGGGAAATTCACATGATACAGTACAGCCACATGCATTTTCCAGATATTTCACATGTGAAATGTAAGAAATCACATATGAAAACAACAATTTCTCATGCAATATCTGTCACTTGTGGGGCAGCGTTTCACATGTGATGAATTCACATTCACATTCAATTCAAAGCCACTTGTGGTCTTTAGATTTTATATATAATGTATATATACAGTACCAGTCAAATGTTTGGACACACTTTCTTATTCAAGTGAATGGGAAGGTGGGTCCAAACTTTGACTGGTACTGTATATATATACATATACAGTATATATGTGTATTTCACATACTACGAAAGCATGACTTTTACATATGCTCTGTGTCAGACTGTCCATATTAATCTGACAAAATGTCACCCTGTCCTCATCACTTGTTATGAGATTTTAGTAGATACACCATTTTTTCATGTTTGCTACATGACCAATATCAAAATGCACCCTTTAAAATCAGGTCAAAACACAAGAAACATTACCACTGTGATTTATCCTTAAAACGAAGTGAAATAAATTTAAACATAAATTTCCACTTACACCCACTGGTTTTGATAGTTTACGTTGTATCGGCTGGGGTAGTGAAATCTGAGATTTCTGCTGTCAACTCAATACGATGGAGGTGAATGGAATTTTCTATTGTGCTGCTCAAAATGTCACAGTTACGCTGGATAATCGACAAACCTCAATGTTTACAGATCAATTGTAACTACTTCCTGTGGTACAAATGAAATTCCATTCAACTCCATTGCATTGAGGTAGCGACAGAAGTTTCAGAGGCAGATATCTCAAAACCTTGGCACGTAAGAACAAAAGCTATCTGCACAGCTGGATACTACTGGAGGTATTTTTTTTATTTTCATTTGGGTGAACTGACTATATTTTAGGACAAACAGTACTCCTTGCATGTTTAATGGTCAAAAAGTCAAAAAATAACAGTTTTAACAGCTGAATGTGCAGACTATCCCACCCTTCGCTGCTTCATCTTTATATAGTTACAAGCTGAAGTCATTTGTGGTCCTTCACTGCTAATAGCATCCCTTTAAATGAGCTCCCATTTCCTCATCTCATCTAAGCGCAACATGACCCTCAGATAGGCCCTTGTAAATTCTCCCCCCATCTGGCTCCTTTTAAGTCTATGTCAGTCTGTCCATAATCGCTCTGTCAAAATGGCATCCCGTCACCACTGCTTGTTATGAGGTAGCGCAGAGCAGGAGGCTGAGACATACCAGAGTAGGAGTAGTCTAGCAAGCCTGCCAGCCTCCTTCATGTAACATGAGGAAATGAGTTTGTGTCAGGACTATTTTGGAGTTGCTTTGAAGTCTTATTTTACCCCCTTTGCCTCCAGGGGGACAGCACAGAAAGCAAAGGGTGGGGTGGGGGGGGGCGCTGGGTGGTACAATGTGGGGAAATCTGCCGAAATGCCCTGATAACCCAAAAGACACTGTTCTCCTTATGTCATGCCTGGGTGGTCAAAGCTCATAGAAATGCATCACCAGTCAGATTTGACATGTCAGTGTGTCGCACACTGCATGGGCCTGATTGTGTCCTATGAGTTTGTCTTTTCATGCCAGTGGCGATACTCACATTCTTTTCTGCATGCGTAAACATGTTCTAAGGAGAGAGTTTCATTATCCTGAGGCCCCTATTACGCTCTGTTTTATTTATGCATTCTTTACATTATGCACTCATAAATTCTGAGTAAAATGTAATTCATTTATACCTCCAAGCCAACAATGGTAAATTCATATATGTAGTAGTATAATAGAAACTATATCTTTTAGAAAAGACTCAAGTTTTCAGTGCAAAGTCACTGTTAAAATGCAGTCTCTATTTGAAGAGAAACACACAAGAGATGAAAAAAAAATTAAACAGACACATCACAATCCCACTACTGAAAAAGACATATTGTTATTATCATATTGTACAAATTCATAGATCAATAGTCAGCAGAGAGTCTGTCAATATGAGCTGGGAGCGACGGACTCCTCAGCGGAGAAAAGGGGGGAGGGGAATATTCCTTAGGCGGACCAAACAATGATTTTTATTCACTCACAGGCAAACACAAATTTGTACAGACACTAGGGACTACTTTAAAATTGTTTCACACACTGAGGCGTAATGCATTAAAAAGTAATAAGATTATAAGTGGCCAGTTAGCAGCACCTTGACCTTGAACACAAGTTTTTAGGTCAGTGAGGGGGCCCCATCTTGTCTCGCCACCCCCCATTTGCTTCTATAGCATCAGCAGAACCGATAGTGAGGAACTGCAGAACAATAATGTCAACACAACCTGAATTCACACATGTGCGCATGCACACACACATTGACACGTACACACAGACTCCATAGTAAAGATGGTGGATGCTTCCCACCCCCTGTTGTGTCCGGAGCGATGTTCCTGGAGTAGGGACAGCGAGAGGGGCATCCCGCAGTGCTGTTTGAGCGTCCTTGCCAGCGCCAGACAACTTCACTATCCCTGCCCTAGCAGGGGGCGATAATCACATCAAGCTCCCCTGACAAGAGGCATTGAATTCAGCTCCGGTCCCCTTAAGAGTCTGGCATCCAGCAGTCTCTCCTGAACATGCTGCTGACGTTACAATGAGAAGGTTTGTGTTTTCATTTTTTCACTCCATGGCATGGCTCTTCTATTTTTTTCCCTCTTTTTCTATTTTTTCTTTTTGGCGCCGCCACTGCCGCCTCCGCCTCTGCCTCCGCCTCTGCCTCCGAAATGTATTTGGGAACGATTTAGGATTCCATGTCACTGGGGCGAAAATCTGAATTGGCAGAATCGAGTGTTACCGCCATCGCCCTGTGAGAAGTGTTATTGTATTGTTGCCTTCTGTTAGTCATGGTGAATTCCATACAATATCTAGCTTTTGTTAGTCTGTCCTGAGGAATATTTTAGAAAAGTTTTTATGGGAAATTTACCGCTTTTTATGTATGTCATTTGGAATTTCCGTAGATTACATCCTGTGATAGTCACCATTTGAATGGTCAAAGCACTGTCAGTGACTTTACACACAGAAAAAAAGGCTAAGGACTGACACACTATCACTACGCTGACATGGTTTACACTCAAGCTCTAACCCACGCTGGGCGGTGGTCAGAAAGAAAAGGATGCTATCACTTTAAGAGGTCCATGTACTCTCCCAAACCACACTCGATCAATTTTTGCCGGCTCCTCTGTTTAGCAGCAGTATTATGATTTTTTTTCAGTTGTCAGCTTTTGTATTTCCGTAATCGTGCTCCCATGTCATAGCTTTTTACATGATTATGCTGCACATGGTGACGGGTATCTTGTAGCACCCTTTCAAGGCTTATGAGAGGCGTTGTTTACGTTTTGTAAAAGCGCAATACTCATTTCACATGGCTATTTTTGGAAAATGCTGTCCACTCATCAAGACTCCAAATAACAAGGACTAAGCAGGGGCATCCTTTTTTCTTCTGAAATCCACCAAAACAGATGAGAACCACACTGGACTGTTTTAAGCAGCTTTGTGGCCCTGCGGAGCTCCTCTGCTACCCAGGGAGCCTGGCTTCCAGCAGCTATGTCCCATTCATCACCTGCTTTCAATGGCCAACACCAAGCCGCCTCCGGCTAGAAGGCCAGGTAGGGTGCCGGGTGGTGCACAATGTTTGGGGGATTAGCAATCAAAGGAGTGTGGAGGCTAGGGCCCTCCGTCCCGGCCCGCCATTCACTCCTAGCACGGGAGGAGAGCTCCAGCAGCGGCCAAGGTCATCGTCTCCAGCTCGGCAGGAGGTAACTGGGAAAGAACCCTGGGAACCAGCCGCCTGCTATGTGCTAATCGCGGGCTAGCAGGCTAGCAGCACAGCAGGTGTCTCACCCGCCAAACATTCATCTGTTTGTCCCACGGATAGCATGGCTGACAACAAGATAATGCCTTTTACTTTCCTCTCACTTTCTCTCTTCTTTCTGTCTTTTGTTGATCTCTTTTGCTCTGTTCCAGCCTGGTTCTGTGGGATTTGGTTTTCTTTCTTTGAACTAAACTGTATGCTGAGTTAGCAGAACGATTTACAATAGTCTTTTTAGTTTAGCATAAGTTGTCCTCAAATGTTCCTGGGTAGGATATGGGTGAGAAGTGGTGGAGTACAATGAGAAAGGCCATTTGAGGATAGAAATGTCTTTTTTTAAAAGTTTCTTCCTCAGATTACCATGTTTTCAAAAAGCCTGTCCAAACTGCTGTTCCCTTTGTTAAAGACTTTTTTCGTGGATGGAACATAATATTACGCTTAGGACATTTGTGGAGCAAACTTTTTTTGTTAGAGTTAGAAGTCCCTCTTTGGATTTTCCATCCTGAATCTCATGTGACGGAATGGTGATTATGGCCATCGTTTTAAGCTGATTTGGCATCCTGTGGTGCGAGACATTGAGCTAAGAAACCATGATGGGACAGCTGGTTGTAGACTCACAGATTGTGGCCCATACATTCTCTGAGATCGCAGGCTGGACAGATTAGCATAGCCCACTAGGATTGAGAAGGGGGAAGCAAGCAATGAGGTAACGATGATGTAAAATTAATTGTTGTCGTGATCCAGTCGGAGGCAAGAAAGCAACCCTGCCCCGCCACCCCACCCTCCCACAAACACACCCCTGTTGGGATATTGGCAAGTTGTCATGACGACAGGGATGTTCTGCTGATGAAGTCTCGCTCAGCACTGTCCAATCAGATCGTTTAGCTACAACCGCAGCGTGAACAGGGGAGGACGCACCTATTCCAGTTGCACAATGCTGAGAAAGGACAGGCGAAACCCTGGACCACCAACGGGAAATTGGCAATTCGGGGGAGGCTGTCAATGGGCCGCCATGGTTCGACAATACACAAACAGCAGGGGTCGTGGATACAGCGGCTGCCAGGTAGGGGGTCTCCATCATGTCTGATGCTGTTAGAGCCGCAATTCTTTGCTGCTATTAATACAAAGTATTAATGCATTATTTATTTTTGCTGTTGGCATGCAGTTATCGAACATTGCCATCAATACGGCTTATATGGTGTTTCGGGACGTGGTCGTAGCTATCGGACTGCTCCAGGTGCACTTTACCAAATTGGCGAATCACTCCTGCAGGTGGTTTTTACAAATGTGCAACAGCTGCAAGAACCACAACAAAAAGCAAGGGAAATTTTGTGAAAAGGGGGGAAATGTCATGTAGCATTAACTTTACTGCAATTTTGTATTCATTTCACTGCGGGATGTGGACCAGGAGTAGGAGAGGCTAATATGCAGAAACTGCAGGTAGCAAAGTGAACTAAAAACTCTTGTGGTGTTAGTTTGATTCAGGCCTTTTATTCCAAACCGTGGGGAGGATTTTTCTATTCATTTTGCTCCTGGCTGACCAAAGGAGAAGCCGGGGCTGTTTGTAGCTCTATGAAAGATGGACGGCTTGGTGGGGGCGCACTCTGGTTTTTTTCCAAGCACTGCAGGTAGCCATTATGGTCATCGTCCTCTTAAGCTTATTATTTCAACCTATTGAATTGTAGTTGTCTGCAATTATTATTTGATTTCAAATCCTAGCACGTCCATAAGATGATTATGATTTGCATTTATTTCTTTTAGCAGTTCATTTGAGCACCAAACCTCTTCTCCCCTCTCCTTACCCCTCCCTCGCTCAGCTCCAGTCCCTCTATCATGAGGTCTCTGTGGGACGCCATTCGACAGACTGACCCCCAATAGTGGTAGTGTTTGACTCTTCAAACTTCAGAATCAAATGTAGGTTGTCAGCATGGCAAAACCACCTTCATTAGCTCATGGCTGGATATCAGCATGTTTTTCTTTTTCAAACATTTCCTTTAGCTGGACATTTTTGTAAATGTCGGCTCCACAGTGAGATAATCGGCCCAGCAGGATGGCTTTGGGGTCATTGTGTTGGTCAAAAGACTGGTGAACCATTAGTTTCTGTTTTATTAAAGATCAGTTACTTTTGATGTTGTAAAATTATAATTCATATTGGGAGTATCTTGACATTATGCATACATGCAGATTCAATTGTTATTACTTGATTTCTGTTTACCTGTATTCAACTAATTTTGATCTCAATTTAATAATTTCACTTTTTCTCCTGCAGAAATGGGAGTTGGGCCTCACTTTCAATGGTTTTATGCAGTGTTTATGTTATTATTTTGCCATGTCTGGATATTTCAGCCATTTTCAACAATGAGATGAAGTGTGAGACAAATAGTTGTTTTTGTTCTATATCATAGTCATAGCAGGTTGGATTAGATAGCAATGGTCACTCATTCCAGTTTTCACAGTAAAGTGCAAAATCCCTGGTTTATGATCCCATACTGGGGGTAAAACAGTCAATTTACAATTGTCTGAAAGTTGGCTTTAGTCACAGTGATACCAGACCTAATTTAAGACACAGGCAGACACACAGTCACTTTTCCCCCCAACTCAGCATTTTTAATCCAACCCAACCAAGTATATTCTATATGAGGCCTGGTCAGCCAATTTGATATGAGATATTGAAGCTATTTGGCCTGAGCAGCCTGTATGTTTCAGCTTAATAATGGCAAACTGGATTTAGGCAGAGATCCCAAAAGCAGCTCATCACTACGAGCTGATTGCTGGACTATTATGTCATTTGTGATGGTAATCAGCACTGCCCAGGGCACAGGGAACACGCTTTACTTGTTTAACCTTCATACAACCCCAAGTGAACTACAATCCAAGCTAATGGCAAGTAAGATGAAAATAGGGGGAACATTTTCTGATAGTAACCTTGAGAATAAATTAAAGTTTTTTAAAGTCATGAACCAGTATTATGTTTTATAGTTTTTATTAATGGACTCTATATGAATTAAAAATGTGTAGGATTTATTATATATACAGCTTAGTGTGCATGTGAGCTACATATATCCACCCATACGTAATATCTCCCATAGTAAGCCTCACTTCATGCATTAAAGCATCTCAATGGGTGTGGACATCATTTTGCTCAGGAAACGGACATTTACATGTGAAACCAGCTAACCCAGTGAAAAGCTGCTTATTCACGGTCACTTCCGAGTTGGAAGGAAGGGGTTTTCCCATTGCTTTGAAATTACACACCACAAATGTTCTGGAGAGTTTGTGGACAATGATGTCAGATTGTTGCAGGGTGAGAGGGTTTGCAGCAGAAAAACCACTGAAGTGAGATGATTGCTGTTCTTATGATGCAGATTAGTAACATTTTGGTGACTGGGGTCAGATGTGGTGAGCTCTACACCATTCTGTTTACTTTCTGACCTTGAGGCTTAAGGAGATGTTAACAGCATTATATTCGCTGTGAATGGTGGCGTGAACAATGTGTTGTAAGGGAAAAATCAAAGACATGTTTTCATGCAGGATTATTCTTTGCTTACTAATGTCATTAGTTTTTATTAGATTCTTGTTTTTGTCTACAGAGTGCTGTAAAAGCTGGCTTGATGAAGATGTCAGAGAAGCCACAAAGCCCCCTGGGAAACCCAGCGCAACCTGGGTAGAATTCATTTGTGGCATCATATAATCAACCGCCTCAGTTGTCCAGATAAATCAGAATTTGAAACATCCTAAAAAAGTGGGATACTAAGCTGATGTTTCATGGGTTTCAGTCGCGCATGTGTCAGTAAAAGTCATGTTGAGGTTGATTGGACCACCCAGAGGTTGCCCATTAAAAGCCATGCGGTTTACATTGAAGAAGTTCCAGGGTTGCACCCCAAAGGCCGTTCCCTTTGCTCACCAACCCCTCAGATCCAGAGCCTGTGATCTATGACTGGGGTCCCCTTCCGCAAATTACTGCATTTGAAAAGAACCCGAGCATGGACGAAAGAGAAACAAGGCCCCCAGCCTGCTCCAGAGAAAAAATGTCATTCCTAACAGTTAGCCTGCATTCCTCCCAAGAAGGAACCAGAACTAGAACAAACCATTTGATGACAGTCATACAGCAAACACTTCAACGTTCACTCAGACCTGAGGCTGGAACTGTCTATTATGACCATGTAAAGATGGGGGGAATGGTTGGCTCAAATTAATTGCCCGTCACTTGTCAGTGGAGTGCAGAAAAACTAGAACTGTGGAACTGTCTCTCTGAGAAACTGCCAGCCAAGGACAATGAATGCATCCTATTTCTTCCCCACCTTCCAACATCTGATTTAATAGAGGGAGACGTGGACCACAGACAGAGCTGTGAGAGAACGTACAGCAGCAATGTGGTCAGGTTGTAAACACAGACATGAAGTGGAAGAGCGGGATTACAAACAGGTTTGATCTCCTTGGGGCTGTCCAGATCGGCTGACAGGGGAGGAGGGGAGAGAGGAGGGAGGGGGGGAGTGATGATTTGGGCTCCTTTTATTCACTCCTCTCCCGTCAACTACCTCTCTCTTGCCGGCAGCGTTGTCATTTGGGCTGTCCAGATACAACTGAAAGTCCAGCATTGATAGAAGCACTACAATGAAGCAAGAGACAGACAAACAGGCAGACAAATGCACCTGGAGGCTGAAGTCTTGGAAAACAGCTGAGACCCACCAATTTGTTAACAGCACAATTTTCAATAGAGTCATAACGTTTCCCCCCTCCCGGTCTCAATCTCTCTGTTTCTCTTTCTCCATTGTTCATTATTTTGAAGGCACTGGAAGAGAAGCTACACTAATTTCTTCATCCAGAATGGTCAAAGGAGACCACAGACTACTTTTAATGCCAAACAAATCAAATTGAATTCCTTGTTATCATTTCTTTTTTCAAATGAATCAAAAGCTTGTTTTAATTCCAGTGAAATTGAGTTCCATTTATCTTTATCCAGTTGTAATATTATCCTCTTTGTTCATATCCTATTGGTCTAGGAACAACTAGGAATAGGCAGATCATGAGATAATGACTGTGAGCCTTTCTTCCAGTGATGAGGCCCAATGTGAGGATAACACGGTCTAAAGATGAAGAACCATCCTCCATATCCAATTTAGACAGGAGAATTAAAGGTCTAGCATAGCTAGAAAGTGAATCACGTCCTTCAAGTTAATTTGAGACATCTAATATCATTTATGGCTAAAAGGCAGATGTCTCTTCTAAAAAGAGTAATTGTACTGTACATCTGCAGGAGAAATGTGACCGATCAGTTAAATCTCTCCTCCTTTAAATTCAACCTTTATTTTACCAGGAAAACCTCATTGAGATTAAAAATCTCTTGCATGAGTGTCCTGGCCCAAGAATTAAAGAATAAGTATAAGCAAAAATGGGGATTTGGTGGTGTAGTGTAGATTTTAATCCATCTTCATTATTATCTGGAATTAAGCCGTGACCCAATTTTAATGATTTACTTTAGTTTCCAGCTCCCTACATAGTATTAATCACTGTAGAATAATCTAAATGCTGTTTAAGTTTTCTAAGTGTTTCAATATTTAATGACACCAATTCATGGATTCCCAAAACGCGTGTACAGTTTCATCCACCAGCTGCCTAAAGAAATTTGTTGGTACATGAAGCGTTGCAAAGCGTGCAAATTCTATTGGCAAATGCTCAGATGATAAAAGACTGAACATATATGTATGTATTTTAATTAGATCCCTTGATAATAGATACTATAACTCTACATGATGTCATCACACTGAGCACTGTAGTAGGGCATATCTTACTGTACCATTTCTGTACCATGTTACTGTATGTGTTGCATATGCAGCAACTGTAAAGGCAAATCTGGTTCTTATAAAAATCTGAGCCCATGATGGGTTTATGTATGTAAGCAGCCATGATGGATGTCCAAAGAAGGAGTAAAAGGAAATGACAAATGATAATGTCCTGCCAGTCAGTGCAGACACATAGAAACACAAAAAAACACACACACATGGGCATGCACACATCAAATGGAGCTGGAACATCTGTCAGACACCGGACCAGTGGTTTAGTTAAAAGATGAGGAGGGGTCTGGTGAACGCTCTGCTATTCATTTATCTCGCATTGCTGCCCATTGGTTTTAATTATGGTTGGCTCTTTCAAGTTAGAAATAGGCGTGCTTCAAAAACAGAGCTGTCCTTTTTGTGTTTTACCATTGTTTCTGTGGGACTTTGCGCACAGGGGCAAGGGGGTACATATGTGTGTGTCTGTGTGTGTGAAATCCTTCTGTCTGTCTGTCCTACACTCTCTCTCCCTGTTCATCCATCTGTCTGTTTGCATGTGTACACACACTTTTGTAATTGATGAGCATTTCTCTGCGTGCATGTGTGCGCATGTTAGTGTGTGCCTTGCCATGTATGTGCAGAATTGGTCTGCGTTATTTTCCCGGCACAGCTGCAACAGGACTGGATTGATGTGTAACCCAAGCCGGCACTTTAAAGGGTGAGAGGCCTGGACAGACGTGGTCTTGCTAGTATACCAGATGGGGCTTTATGATGAAAAGAGCATAATCCCCATCCAGGCATCACTTCCATCACTTGTGCACTACAAAGCCATTCACAGCTTTTTTTTATTGCAAGAAATAATCTCTTTTTTTTCCACAGTCCCAAACCGAGCACAGTATTTTATGTTTCTCTCCTCCTTCTCTTGCGTTCACTCTATTTCTATCTTTATCCACCCCTTCTCACATCCTTCTGTCTCTCCATCCCTCTATATCTCCCTCATCTCTCTGTTTGCCCCCCCCCCCCTTTGCTCTTGAAGACTTGCAAATGTGGCATTAGCTAATATTCAGAGAGCCAGGCAAGCAATCTCTTTTTATCCGCCAGGGCCCTACTGATTGAGCTACAGTGTGTGCATTGGAAATGAGTGCTGCGCCGGGGCTGGCAGGCCCCATGCCTCTGATTGGTATTCAATATACATGTCACTGCAGGACATGCAAGTTTGGGGCTATGGGTTTACTCTCTCTTGCTCCGTGCCTCTATGTCTCCCTCTCTCATCCTCTCCTAATTCCAGCCATAGAAAATGCCTTTCTTTGCAAGTGTCACTTATAAAGAAGACAGCAAATTGGACACATGGGCAATTAATAGGCTGGGCAAGGGTTGTACTGTAAGCATGGTTGACATATTTTTCCATTTTTTCCAGTAGCATTCCAGTAGCATAGCTTTGAGACAGTCCACTACATTTGGATCTACCCCTCCTCCCTCGCTGCTTGGTTTGGGGCTACATTATGTTTTATAGAAGACTTTATAAAAAACAGGCCTGCCCCTTTCTTTATACTAGAAGCTTTATTGTGTAGTATAAAACAGAATGTAGGTCCCTCTGCAATTTCCCTTGCCTCTCCCCCACTAAATTTAGTGCATAGATCCCTCTCTCATTAGTTCAGTAGTAAATATAATCATCAGACATAATAATTGTTATTCACATGGCACACTTTTGCACATTATTTTCCCATAACATTGTTTCTATTTAAGTGTATTATCTGTATATCTGGGTCCTACTCTCTGAAATCCCCCACCCTTTTTACATTAAGTCATTTTCTTTTTTTCTTATAGTAAAGCACATTCAGCGGGTCCTCCCTCATGCTCTCAGTTGCCTGTTTTCCTCGTTCTAAGAGCTTCGCTGTGAGCACCAGGGGAACGGAGGATTTCTTTCTGTCTTAGACTTACATCACACTTGCAGAATATGTCAGGGATTGGACTTGCATTTACATGAGGTGAGGCATGCATGAAAACTGACATGGCAGAAGTGGTGTGTGGCTTAAGCACAAGTTAGCTATGATATCCTCAGTGGGAATCGAGCAGTGACGTACGCTGGAGCACCTGTGCGTCAGTGGCAGTGGTTTGCTGCTGTGATTTCAAGGAACCGTTAGTCACGTTCAGAAAGGAAGGAGAGAGGAAGAAAATGAAGAAAGAAAATAACCATTATATATAAATATAATACATATACATATGATCCAAATACATAAAAATATTAAGCATGAATAAGGCATCCCCATAACCTGTTTAGTCACTGTACATCTGAAAAATGAGTAGAATTAATGTGAGGAGATAGTTATGTGATGAGAGCATTTTGAGTTTTAGGTTTGTGGGCCAGCAGACTGCTGAACATATGGATCTGTTTCCAGTTCAAACTTCCTCTTGTACTCTCCCTTTAGGAGAGAGAAAAAGAAAGTGGGGTAGCGGTGCTGGTGAGTCAATATTCTTCTCCAGCCCAAGACACAATCACTCCTCTCCTGCTGAAATCTGAGGGCCTATCTGTTGGTTCCTTCTTGCGGGCCTCGTTCCAGGTTTTCCTTGGCCCCCTTCCAGGTGTGGGAAGTGAAGTGTAAACAGTTTACAGATCTGCTGTGGCTGGGGAGGGCCAAGGGCTTTAGCTGGGAGGAATGTAACCTGAACACCACTTCACAGGGAGGCAGCGCTGCGAGATGGAGCATTCATGCATATTGTGTCAGGGCCTAACAGGAAACTGACCCAGCAGTTCAAGGGAGAGGCGGCTGGTGAGAAGGCCTGCTGACGTCGGTTGTCATGTGGGGGGTTTCTGGAGGAGGAAAGGAGGCCGCTTGGCATTTGCCCCACAAACTATCACTCCTGATATTTTACAGTTGATTGTAGCAGCTCTAACATCAGTGCCACATGAAAAGCATACCTGCAAGTTTCTCAAGATAGACCGTAGACTGGTAGGATGCTATGGAAATGCTACTTCAGATCATATTCACAATCTGATTCATTTTATATGAGGAGAGGACTTATTTTGTTTTGTTTTGCCTTAAATAATCAGTAGCAATTGAAGAATTTGTCCCACTGCTATATTTTTACAGATGTAGCAAGGTAGCTAGCTAGATATGGAGGAAGATTATGTCACCATTCTTAATCCAGTTTACGAAGCTCTGGTTGGACTTGTTTGAATCACAGAACAAATTGGAGATGTGGGCCGTGATTCAGAGGTCTGGAAATAGACTAGGTCAGTGGTATTATTTTTAAAGATGAAGGAGAAGCTATCCATCTAGAAAATATTGCAAACTGCATTTTTATTTGAATGTGGCTGATTCTGATGTGATTTTCTGTGTGTACATCCAAAAATACAAACGAGTAGCCACTGTTTGTATAGTCAGTCTTAGATGATCATATCACCTGTTTTCCATGAGCTGCATGCACTTGCAGTGTGCGCACACAGACACACACACAGTTGTGTTTCCATCACTTCATAGGCCATTACATTGACTTACATTCATTTCCTGGAGACTTATTCTAACCTTAACCATAACAACCACATGCCTAACCCCAATCTTTAACCTAATCTTATCATAACCCTAAACTGACCTTGACTTTAAACTAAGTCTTCACCCAGAATGAATGACTTACATTAAGGGGACTTGTCTTTTGTCCCCATAAAAGAGAGTCCCCACAACATGACTGTGTAAACAGATTTACGTCCCCACAAAATGAGGAATACCTGGTACACGCACACACAAACACACACACACACACACACACACACACATTACTGGTGTATTCAGCATCATGCATGCATGTTTAAAATCACCTGGTGTCACATGATGTGGCTGTGCTGTTTCTCTTATCTGAGAATGAATGCAGCTGAGCCTGCTGTTGCTGTAGCACTAAAACTCAGTGCAGGAAAATGAGGTGCTGGCAACAAAGAGCTTTGAGGAAGTAGACATGTATCTCCAAGGACACATACCACCCAGCAGATCAAAGGACCTAGAGGACGTGTTTGATGGGGAAACCACACTGGTTTTCAAAGCATTGTAGTCCTGCATCTCACTAGCCCACCAAGGCCCATGATAGAAATTCTAATACGTCTGCCTGTCAGTTAATTGAAGCCCCATTCTGTCCCTTGGGGGACAGCGGGCTAGTCTTTAAAGCGCATTGTTGTCCTGCCTCATGCCTGTTATTAATTATTATTCCTCAATCACCTCCTCAATAACACCATTTATTGTTGAAGTGTGTTTTTGTGTCTTGTCACCAATCTCTTGTCTTCGGAGAAGCACTGATGTTTGACAGAGAAAGAGATTCACTCATATCATATCAGCCTACCTTAGGGGATGTTGTGTGTTGGCTGAGGAGATGTTTGGTTGTCAGTGTTGTTGCATTTGATCATGGGGAGGGGGGGGGGGCGGGGATTCAGATTGTGTACCTTTGTTAGTCTGGATAACAACAGAATATATGGTAGAGGACATGAGAAGGACACAAAGAAATGTAGAAGTGATTGCATTTGGCAAAGCACAATCATTGTATATTTTACTGTAGATAGAAGAACACACACACACAGAGAGAGAGAGAGAGAGAGAGAGAGAGAGAGGTCCTGTCATTCCAGAGACATGCCCCATTCCCCAGAGACAGGCAATCTTCCAGACAGACAGGAAGTCAGCCCTGTCTGTGTGTGAAGTTCGTGGAGAGGAGGAAGTGATGAGCGATGGCAGCCGATCTGAGCTCAGCTATGTTTCTACATATGGCAGTTGTGGTGTGCAGTGTAAAGTATACACTTGATCTTTGCAAAAGTATACACAGCTCAGCATAGCATGCATGTATCAGGGTTATGTTGTCTTGAATGATATTTGACATGCACAAACCCATGTATGTTTTCCAGCTTAACATGTCTGTTTAGCCAATGAGGGGGATGATGATGCATTCTGCTGACAGTCCTGACAAATTATTTTGTAAAGCCCTGACGAATGGCATTAAATTGCAATGATATCATAGCATGTCTGCAGCTGCGTCAGCCTAGAGCCCTCGCCGGGTGCTCTGTGGATGTATATGATACTCCAGTAAGAGACACTGGCTGTTGTTTGGGGTCCAAAGAGGAACTTGGAACTCTTGAACAGATCACCTCCTTCACCACGGTTCACTGCCATTGTGCACAGTGCTTCTATAGTTTCCCACTCTGTCTCTGTGACCTCCTATCTCCAGACCAAATGACTGGTTAGGACATTGAAAGGGAAATTGCGTGCATTCCTCCATAATCGTAAGAGGTATTTACATATGCTCTCTAAATAATTATGTGGTCCAGCCGGGAGCATCCAATGAATTTTTCACAAAAGCACTTTCTGCTATTTACATTCCTAAAATGTAATGTGGTTTACTTATGCAGCTGGACGGCCCGTATCAAAGCATTCATTCCCGGGGACCAAGTGCAGGCAGAAGGAGAGGGAGAAAGAGAGACAGGAGGGGGGCTGAGGAGAAAAAGTTCAAAGCGTGCGAGGTCAAGCTTGAGGGTCACTCTCGCAGTGCCTTTTCACTGCCTGCGTGAATACATAACCGGCAATTGACTTTCTAATGGGGGGGGGGGGGGCGCTCATAAAATATGCAGTTTAATAATAACGGTTATCATAGGTCTTTTTTGTTTCCACCATGTGTTTTAGTCTAAAAGCATCTAAAGCAAGCTGTGTATTAAATAATGATGGGGCCACTGCTGCTGCATGCTTCCCTTTAGCTCCATGTTTTGCCTCTGAAATATAAAATGATAGCCAACCATTTCCCTCTACCCCTCACTCATAAAAGCCTTCCCCTGCAGAATTTTCCTCTGATTGGATCAAAGCTTTGACCTGTGTTGCCAGATGACCTTTCCTGATCCCACTGGTGCCTCCAGAGTAAGGACCCTTGCCAGGGCACCTGGGAATTACCTCGATGGTGGCGTATTCGGTGGCTGTCACCAAGCCCTTGTCTGTTTGATGTCACCTCTGACACTGGCCTCTGTAGCGATCGCAAGGGAGATCTGATGCCCTTGCTGGGCTGTGAATAATAGAATACATCTACCTGTCTCTGGCCACCGTTGTCATCCTTGCTCCCTATGATGAAATGTTTTCATGCTTACCTTTAGGGGTGATGTGTTCTTCCTGTCTGTTCCAGGGTACAAAGCAAGGCGTCATCGGCCAGCCATGGGAAAGAATTGTTGACAAGATGGCTCAGCTGGCAGTGCCCAGGGCTCCCATGGGGCCAAGAGATGCCTGCAGTGGGGAGTCAAGGACGCTAAAGGATGACAAGGGACAGCTGGAGAAGAGGAGGACTCTTCACTCTCTGGCCAGACACAATGGACCACGGTCAACAGTGAGAGACATCAAGTGATGTTCACTGTCTTCTCCTCTCCCATTTGTTTAATCACAAAGCCCCCATAGGACTCATTGCAAGTTTAATTTGCATTTGTTTTTTTGTATGTGTGTATAAGTTTATAAAAGTGCCTCTTTTAAGAATGTGCCTCTTCTTTTGATCAATGTTTTTTTTTTTCACTCTGACTGCTCGTATCCTATGCATGTCCATGTTTTCATTTCAAACTGATTTGTTTTATTGATTCCACAGTATTCCCCTTTCCATGAACCTCTTGCTATCAATTAGTGTAACCAGTTTTATCAGTGATGGCTGTGTAATCCTCATGCCAGCGGTTGCGGACAGACCTCTGGAATGTCAGGCTTGGCCCAAAGATCATTGGAAAGGAAATCCACCACTACCCACAGCTGTATAGGAGGTCAACACTTTAACATGTCGATCACTTCAAATGAGGTTTCGAGGATTTGGAAAGTGTGGATGCCTGGCTGAATGGATTGATGGATGCTGTGGAGTTTGTAGATGGTGAGGGACTGTGTTTAGCAGCCGTGAGAAGGAGAGAGCTGTGGTTTGGCCTGACGTGTTGCTGTTTCCGTAGCTGCTGTCATTCTTCACATGAACCGACCAGAAACAATTTCGGCGCCAGTTGGCTGATGATGTGACGATTTATTTTTCAGAGTTTAAATCGAAATACCCACTAGGTGCATTTGCATGCTTTTAACTCAGATTTAGGAGGGGTTCGTCCGCAGTCCATGATATCAGTAATCCTAAATACATCACAGATGCATGTACGGTAAATCAGTGAGCAGGAAATAATGATCGTGGCTGTGTGGCCTTGATGGTTTCCATCAAAGCCACTGTCCTCATGGAGCACACATGTGTGTCAGGCATCATCTGCTGTGGATTATTGTGGTCTAGGAATGTCTGTGGGTTGATCCGACCCCCACCATTTTGTCACCATATGTCACCCCTCATGCCCCCTTAAATAATTGTGATATATTCTGTATGATATGCATAACCCACCAAATCTGAATTTCAGTTTTTCAAAAACTTCTGTAGAGCACCCTGAAACAAAATTATGATTCATTCTGCTTTCTCTTGTCCTTGATGGAACAATGCATGACAAAAAGCTCTGAATTCACATTATGTAGAACAAATAAACAAGGTTCATTCTTTACTTTATACCAGTGTCCAGAAATAGGATTCAATAGTCTTCTGTTGTCCTGACATTGATAACAGGGGATGAAGTAGTCTTCCTCACTTCTTTCTCTCCTCCTGTCTTTCCTGTCTAAATTTCTGTCCTCTACCACCCTCTACCTCCCTTAATTTATACATTTCCCCATCCTCTCTACCTACCTCTCCACTCCCTGCCTCTCTCCCTCTACCACTCTTTCTGCCTCTCTCTAAGCTGGTTGGAGATGCATTCCTCATTCCTTGAATGCACACAGAAATGCTCAGTGCTCTGGCGTCAGCACTTCTTAAAATGGGCTGCTGCCACCACTGCTCCAGCTGGAGCAACCCCCCCACCCCCCCCAAAAAAAAAAAATCCTGGAGAGAGAAGGAGAGATGAGAGTGGGAGGAAAATCTGCTAAACCCGCCAAACTAAGGAATGTATTTTCATTAAAACAAGTTTGTTTGAAGGGATTGGGAAGGTGGAGGAGAGAGAGGGGGTATCAGAAGTGATCAGACCCAATGGCTCAATGGCTGCACAGTGTTACAAGTATTAGAGAAGGAGAGAACGAGGATACATTACATGAGGTGTAGACACATACACAGGCTGGAGACTTTATTTGGCTGCAGGACTTGCTAACAGGAGTTTATCAGCTAGCTGTGGAGAAAGCTTCTGTCTCAAATCCCTGTTTCTCTGCTTGTCGCCAGGTAGATTGAGGAATAGTGTTTCTGTGTGTATGTGTGTTCATGTTTATGTGTGTGTGTCACCTCTACCACTAGCTAAAGCCATCATCCCCCTAGATCTCCCATTATCCAGTCCACACACGTCTAGATTTATTTCCCGTCCTGGTCAGGCTCCAGGAGAGGTAATTACCAACCAAGGAAACACAGGACTTCCAGGAAGAAGCTTATCGGAATACACACACCATCCACTGTCTTAAATGTGACTGGCAAGCTGGGACTGACAACACAGAGCTACATTATCCCCCTCTACCCCTCTACAGTTGGGTGCCTGGTTTTCTCTCTTTACATACGCAAAAAAAAAGAAACAGTTCCTTTTTATCACTTTGTCCTGCCTTTTCTCTTAAAACTGCACTAATCAGTGTTTTTGTATGAACAATAAGAAAAGTGACTACATATATTATGAAAGGTATTGTTTGTAAGGATGAGCCCTGATCCCCCAATTCCCCTCAGCTATATGAGGCATTTTAGCATCTTATAGCGCACTGGTTTGGTTTTATGGCTCACAACTTTACTGTTTTGGTTCAGTCTCACTGCTCACATCAACCTTGTTTCCAGCAGCAGTTTTCAGAAAAAAGCTCTTATAAAGCCACCCAGCATCAAACGGCACACAGACAAAGTTAGTGATTAGCTAGTGAACATAGCAAAGCATTTAATAGGTAAAGAGACATATATTTCTCTCAGGAGTTGGTGGAAAGCAAAACAGATAAAAGGAGAGTGAATATTAGACTTATATTTGTCAGGTGGCCAGAAACATGACTGTTAATGCTAATGCTTTTTGATGTGTTTGATGGATTAATACTATGGTCACCATTTTAACTTTGTATGGAGATAATATGCCAGTGTTGTGTTCACATCTTGTTGCTCTGCCCCAAAATGGTAGAAAAAACACACTTAACGCATGATAAAAGAATAAAACTGGTTTATTACATTTTGGAACTTATTTTAGTTGTTTGGTTATCACTCTTTTCAGTCATAAGATTGTACTCACCAAGTTAATCAGTGACACTTTTAATAAGAAGTTCAATGGGGCAAGAAACAGCAGTTAAACAGTTATACAGGTTTCAATCAATAATCAAACCGCAATATTGGTTTAAATCAAAAGTGTCCATTGTACCCTTCACAGTTTACATTTCATCTTTCATTTAAACTGCTCACTACTCGTGTTTCTTTCTCTGTCTTGCTGCTGTAATGATGACACCATCTTCTCATCTTCTCCGCAATTATTTTTGTGAGACAATGTGATAATAACTGAATAAATAAATTATAAAATTACTAACTACCAAAATAAGATCCAAGCTGTAATAAACCAGCATTATCCTTTTACATTCAAGTTAGGTGTCTGCGTAGGCATTTCACCAAAGGGCAGTAACATCAGATCCTGTGTTTTGGCGGATGCTTCTCTCTCCATATCTGTTTCAGCACTTTGTTATCTGTCTCAAATAACTCCCTGAGGGTGTATATTATCACCTAACAGACTGAAACCAGGAAGAAATTTATCAATCAATAACATTCTGTGGTTTCGGTAATCCCTGCCTGTGTGTAATAGGTTGCTGAGATCCACTTATTTCTACAGGCTGACTCAGTCAGATGAACAGACCCACCAGGCCTTTCTGGCTGCTCCTCCCTTGCTGCTCTGCCCTTGATCAGCCCAGGGTGGTGGATGCACATGGGGACCACCCCTGGATTAAAAGAGCCTATTGCTCCCTTGATCAGCAAGAATCAACTCTTGCATGGCTTTAAACATACACAAACACACAGAGAGAAAGACATATGTGCATGATTACATGTACACAAAACAGGAGGGAACATCACATGGCCAAATAATATGAATTTAATTTGATGATACACAAGAATACACACAAATTGAAATATCTATCCATCACTGAATGTTTGTACACATTTAATAAGGCATGTGTGCAAACGCACTGCTACATTCTTACACATGCACATATTTTAGAAAGAGATGTCATCAAAACATAAAATATGAATCCCCTTTCATCACAAACACACCAGCACACAAATAAACACATAGAAAAAGCCACAAATTAGATTAAGATTGACAGACAGAAACATATACACATGCAGAGGGGGTATCCCTCATTAAAGCCAGTTTCTAAGTGGTGTGTTGTTTCTCAGGCCACTGGTGGTGGTGGGGTGTAAGCTGACACCTTGATGTCATGTTGCAGCTGTCGTCAGAGGGGTGCAATGTGCAGGCCAGATGAGGCTGGCCATTCGCTCAGTATCACCATCACCTACAGTACAACTCCCACAAGACATTCTGAGATGCCCCTGTCAATCTCCCTCTGTCTTTCTCCCTCTCTCTCCACCTCGCTCCCTCTCCTGGCTGTTACCATGGGGTGCAGAAGGGTGATGGAGGGGGTTTGAAGGCTGGCGCAGAGAGGGTGGGGCTGGGAGATGGAGGGGCAAGAGAGAGGGAAAGGAATGGGCCAGTGGAGTAAGATAGGGATGAAGGACAGTGAGGAGGGACAGAAAAAAAGATGGAGAATGAGAAAGATGACAAAAGGGGAAAGGGGGAAGAAAAACCAAAGAAAAGGGATGGTGGGTGTTTCTCCTTTTATTGTTGTTTCCTTGGAAAATAGCTTTAGACTCTGTGCTTGGCTGATAGCACAGCTACTGGCACACGAACACACATTATACATGCATACACACACACACACACAGACACACACACTCCTTTTGCTTGCTCTACATGGCAATCACCATGGTAACAAAATGTACAGAACACAATCGAGGTGGGATATTTTTAAGTTTCAAAGGCATGGAAACAACAATAGGGACGACAAAGGGAGGAAGAGACGAGAACTGGGGAGAGAGAGAGAGAGAGTGAATGAGTTACGCCAATCTAAGTGCAAGCAGATGGACGTGTGAGTGTGTGAGTGAGAGTGCGTGTGTGTCCAAGGTCACAGCCCAGAACCATCTGTATGGAGAAAAGGCAGAGGGAGAGATGTAGTATAAAGGGAGAGGAGGTGTAAAGGACCTGAAACACATTAAAGGGTCGGTTCACACAAATTACAAAAAAGCATATTTCCTCACTTAACTCTTGATGGTATGTAGCAGTGCAGATAGTTTGGGGTTTAATTGTTCAAGTTTGGAGATATATTTGAGAGATTTCTGAGCCCACCTCAAAATAATTGAAGACGCATGGAATTTAATTTGTGGTTTCCACAGTGTCTAAAAATTTAGAAATTAAACAGCAACTTGTCTTTCCAGACAAGTTTTCCTGTTATTCTGGATAATCCACAGATCTCTTTATGAACATTTGTCATTGGAACTACTGTTGAGAGCCTATTCTGTGAATCATTTTGAATAACTGGAACACTCTTTCTGGAAAGACAAGTTGCTGCTGATTTTTCAAATTAAAAATTCTCAAAGCTGTGAGCTCTGATTCTCCTATATTGTATTGGGGTAGAAGCTGAAAGACATATCTCAAAACCTGGACAAATAAAACCAAACCTATCTGCATGGATAGATACCTCATGTGTGAAAACATGAAACATAAAACAAGATACTGGTGTACGTTATATGGGTGGTTGTGTACATGCACACACCTGTATGTGTGTTTTTTGCAGCCTAAATGTGAGCATGTGTGTCTTTTCTGGGTGTATGTTCTCCCCAGTAACAGCTCATCCCTTCTGTCTGGGTGTAGATTTAGCAAGGACAGCTGAGTTCATTTCAGAAGTTGGAGCGGGTCGTAGGTCAGACAACGGTGTAGGTGGCCTCTTGTACTCGGACCACCATCCAGCAGTTGCCAAATAAATCAGAGTCTTGCTGAGTGGTTTGGCGAGCATGACACTTCCCTCCTTCACACTCTCTCTTTCTCAATTCCATCTCTCTCTTTGTCTGTCTGACTGGCTTTCATGCTCTCTCTCTCTCTCTTTCTCACACACACATACAAACACACACACACATACACACACATACACATATTCAACCTATAGAGCCCACATTTGGCCCACTATTCCCTACTGGACATGACCAACAGTGCCACCTTGAAAGTCACTCGCTGCCATTATCTGTGGTACACTGACACATCCAGAACATTTTTTGTCTGGTTAGATATATAGTTTGGCTATTATTTATATACATTGCACATACATACAGATTAACTATGCTTGCATGCAATTTTGCACACACATGTTGTACACACAGAACCAGAGTTCGACTGTCCCTTCTCCCTTTAACCATGCTGCTCTGCTTTCACACTTGTTTACTGTTGTTCCAGTTTGTGGTACATTTACGTAATGCTTTTCTCATCAAAGTGCAGCTGTTTACCATTGTTGCCAGGAAACAATGTTGGCTTACGCAGGGAAAATGGGAAACAAAGTACGGGGTGGAGCCACATGACCATGACTAATGGGAGCATGACATCCACTACCGTCCTAGGAAAAAAATTTAATATGGCACCAAGTTAGACTTTAAAATTATTCTCTGTTCATCATCTGTCAGAGTGCCACTAATGATGTCGTCATGACATGCGTGAATGAATTTTCTTCCTTTGGGAGTATAGAGCGAATTGTGACAGCACACAGATTGTATCACAGTTTGACTGGAATTGATCTCAGATTACCTTCGAATAGGTGGTGTTGGGAGCTTGTGACATGGTGACATTCTCGGTTGCTACTTGGACAGTAACTTAGCGCAGTTAATTGAAGGAAACATATTTGTCACATTCACTCCTGTATCATATCTAACTGCAAACCATGCCTCTGTTGTAGAGCAGTGTATGCTTAAAGTTGGCTCTGTTGATATGCAGTTTGTAATTGATCAAAATTCCCCAAACCAAATTCCCCCCCAAGCTCGTATTTATTTATATATTCTGGTGTGACATGGATCATTAAGAGGTCAGTATGTTTCACACAGAGTGCCTGTCTAATCGCCAAAGAGAATCCAAAAACTCCTCCCCTCTCACCTTTCCAACATTAGAATTGGGGGAGCTGTATCAACAATTTATATAACTTTCCAAAACTGTCAATCTGACAATCATCAGTCACATTGGCCACATCAGCAATCGACTAGCCAGGTGAGTAGAGGTATAAAAGTATGCAGGGTTTGACCTAAAGAAGGTCAAAACCTGCAGTTCTGTCAGTGTGAAACGAAAATGAAGTTATACGCACATGCACACATTGCCATGACTCCAACTGAAGTTTCTGTCTGAGCGTCTATGTGTGGCAAACAGAAATGAGTCTTCCCATTCAAACCTGAGGCCTCATGCTGAGCTCAAAGCATCAAGTGGAAACCTTTCTTCTATGGATCTGGACTGAACTGACAGAAAAGAAGTACAAATGTCCCAACAGGTCTCCAGCTTGTTCATAATATGGAGCCTTTGACTTCTACCACCCTCGTTTTTTTTAGAGTAATGATCCAAACTGGAGATGACAGACCGGTGTTGTGTGCAGCTGCAGATAGGGCAGGTTGAGCTCTGTGTGTGCGACTTTTACCATGACGATATGCCTCAAAAGATAATTTTGTGATCTGTGTGTTTTGCTGCCAGGTTACCCCACCACCTCCACCATCTCCTCCCAACCCCTCCTCCTCCGGTTTCTTCATTGCCGTGGTAACTTATTAATTTCTGTCAGCTGGTTTTCCCTGCCATTTAGAGATACTACCAAATCACATTATGTCTGTCATGGATTATGTGTACAGGCAATGCATCTCCTTGAAGAAGAAAGGAAAAAAAGATCAAAGATGTTCTCACAATCACCTCTAAGTGGATATGGGAGGTGGACGTGTTTGTGCGTGAATGCCGGCATGTGTGTCTGTTCATCCCACATGTTTTATGGGGAATGCAGATAGCCAACAAAAATGCATTGGCATCTTACTCAATTTCCTCCCCATATTATATAATTATCAGGACTACTAATCATTGCATAGTTTTTTGGGAACATAGCTGTTGATTGAATGAAACAAGAGATAGATGTCTCAAGTTCGATCTAAGTGAGCACAGAATCTGCAAGGCCAATGCCACAGACCCATATTCCCATATTTACCCACATTTGGCTGTGTGTGTGTGTGTGTGTGTGTGCGTGCGTGTGCGTGTGTGTGTGTGTGTGTGTGTGTGTGTGTGTGTGTGTGTGTCAGAGGATTTGAAGCTGTCACTTTGTAATTACCTCAGCAAATACAGGCTTGGAGAGAGTTGACTGAAGTCTTCCAGTTGGACAGCCCTGGGAGAAAATGAGAAGTGACAGACCACATAACACAGCGTGGGACGTAAATAACTTTTACCCCCCTTTCTCTCTTTCTCTCTCTCTTCGTCATAGAAACATGGATGATACTTCAAGGATTTTGAAAGAGAGAGAGAGAGATGAGCTGAAATGAGAGAATATCCCTCGCTTTCATCTTTAGAAAAAATCTCTGACATCCTCTCTCACTTGCTTTGATGAAAGTCTTTGGTTTTTTGGTGTTTTATCCTCTTACACGAGGTGTACGTATTATAGTCTGCGTGCTCATGTGTGTGTATGTGTCTTGCACACGCACTCGCACGTGTTGTGATGAACACTGGCACGCAGTGATATCATTTTCTCACCAGAATGTGTGTAGGTGGCATGAGGAATCTTGCTTTGTGTGTATAAGGGACTTTTCTCGGTGCCAGCCGGCGTTGGAGTGCCTGAATTTTCATTCTGCGTCCTCGTCAAATACAAAAAGTCCAGGGATTTGTGTTCTACCCACCGGCCACTCGGCTTCATTTTGTTGTCCAGGACTTACTTCACCATCCTGTGTTCTTTGAGCTTCGGGCAGGTTGTTACTGAGGCAACAACACTGTTGTTACAACAGCAGCATATGTGTGTGTGTCAGTGTGAGTCCAGCATTGATCACTGAAGGAAGACTTCCACATTGGTAGGGACTGATGGTATGTCTTCAAGCTACTTCAACCCCCATATATATATATATATATATATATATATATATATATATATATATATATTTACACACACACACATATATATAGTACATCCTTTCAAGCTTTACCATCCTGCCTCTGGCTCTATACCACCAGTGTCTTTCTGTCTTTCTGTCTTTCTCCTTTTTCTCTCTTTCTCTCTCTTTTCCCGCCCTCCTTGCTCCTCCACCACTCTGCCTGGCTTGAGTCCAGCTATAGATTGTTAATTACGGTTTGTACGTGATGCGCGGTCTCGCCTCCAAATACTACAGCAGTGTTCTTTGGCAGACATCAAAGTGTCGGTGTTTCATTCCATGGGGATTAGTGATGGTAGTGTGTGATAATGCCCCTGCCTGCTCACTGAATTAAACGCCCATGGCTGGGCGCAGGTACTGGGAATCTAATGAACACACACTCACACAGTACACACTTGCAGACATACACTTCAACAATGAAAAAGGATTCTGAACACATGACACAGGAAAAACACTCACATGTAACAAACACCAAGCAAGAACATGCTGCGACGAAAATACACACAGCCTGATTACAGAAAAGTAATATTCATCCGTCATGATTTAACTGTGGACTAAACATCCAAGCAAAGTCTCATCCCTTTCATCTGTCTTCTCTCAGAAAAGAAAAAGCTTTATGATGGTCAATATGTCCACAGAGATCTGCAGTACACTGACTGTCCTTCACTCATCTCTCATCTTACACCCCCGTGGCAAATTGGATTTTTAAACGGCTCGTTTTTGATCATTCCCCCATACTCATAATTGACTGTGGTTTTCTCTCTCACTGTCTGTTTTAGTTTCTCTCTTTCTCCTTCTTTCTCTCTGTCTCAACAGCAAACTTAATGAAACAAGAATTGGGAAAAAATAAAAAAGAGCAGTCTCTATAGCAACTCTCGCCATGATTTGTACAAAGGACAAATGACAAGTGTTTAAAGGGCTGTGGGGTGTTTTAATGTTCAGTTTGTGTTTTCTCTTGTCGACTGAGAAGCTCTCGGGAGACGGTAGAAAAACAGCCATGAAAGGAAAATGACAGAGACAGACAGAGGGCGAGGGAGAGGCCGAGGGAGAGAGAGCAATAGAAACTCGTCCTTGGTGATCAATGCATGTGCTATTGTCTGTTCTGTTTCTTTGTCCACAAGGACGAAGGAAGAGGAGAGGAGGCAAGTGAGGCATATAAACAGTGTTTAGGCCCCCCATACCAAATACCTAACCACAAGCTGGATAGAAAAGTAACTGCATGACTGCTAGCACACAGGTGTGTCTATGCGCATTATATATACAAGATTACTACTGTATGTATAAGTATGTTTGCAGGATTTTGTCTCATGACACCAAGTCAATTGATAAGATCTGGGAACAAGGTGAAAAGAAGTCTGATGGTGCAGGAAACACAAGCATTCAGTTAATCAGACAGGTTGGTAAAAAAAAAAGCCCCAGTTTAACCAAACTTATTTGAAAAATAAAATGAATGTGGTGAAATTATTACACAAACTGTTCATTGAAAACACCATCTAATTTACAGGCTATCTTCAACTTTGACATACTGTGTTGTTTTTGTACAATGAGGAAATATTTGCAATTTTTCCAGATCTACTCACTTTTGGTTTCACCCACAAATAAAGTAGTTTAGATTGAACTGATAAATCAGCCAGCCAAAATTATCAGCCAATATCAGCTTTTATAATAGATATATCCATGTCAGCACATACAGTACCAGACAATGGTTTGGACACACTTTCTCATTCAATTGCCAGATGTAAGTTAGCAGTAATATAGAGACAGTGCCCAGTGTGAGGGTTATAAAATTATGCTTAAAGATAAATATCGACCCATATATGATTGTCAGATTGCTTAACTCTGTACCTGCTAGATACTAAAATGCTCTGTAGAGCAGAAATAAAATATTTATTAGTGCAGCTTTAAGTTTGTCCTTCATTCATAATGTGGAGTTGAGGTGATGACAGCCTAACAAGGCTAAAAGGTTGTGACCCCGGTAACACACTCCGGTCCCCTTAACAAAAACTATGCACTGAACAAGTCATTTAACCCTTTATCCCATATGGCCAGTAGTAAAAGAGTATAGTTATATTGAGTGACTGTGCTCTGACTAGTGATGTGAAGCATTTTTTTGTCTGAAAAAGAACGTGTACATAGAGCCAAACACTTTCCTGAATAAGAAGGGAATAAAAGAAATAGCCTTGAGCCTGTTAGGCCAAGTTAGAGTTACAGTGGAAGTGTAACCTGCATCATTTATGTGATTATTTCTGCTCTTCACAGGCTTTAAAATGTGTCTTGCTTACTGACAACACTGTAATCCTCCGCTCTGTTTGTTGTCATGACATCCTAATCATTTGTCTGACATGCTTCTTCAGTATACAGGCTGTCATTCACGGTTGCTTCCTGCTTTAGTGACACAGTTACTGTGTGTGGATATATGTGTGTGTGTGTGTATATATATATATATATATATATATATATATATATATATATATATATATATATATAAACAGTATACTGTATATATGTCTATGTGTGCACTGAGGGTTCAAGACTAGGGAGAAAGAAGCAGACTGACAGACAGAGACAGAAACACCTAAACATAGAAAAAAATTTGACCTTTATTTGTCCTTGTGAACTGTCTTAACAGCATATGGTGGTAATGGAAAGAAAGGCACAGATAAGGAATGCAACAACAAGAGGAAGAGAGGGAGTCTGAGAGAGATAGTGAAAGAGGTAAAGATTAAAAAAGGGCATACGAGGAAAAAAAAGAAAACACACCAAAAACGAAAGAGAGTCTTAGCAGCCAGACAAATACCTCTCTCCACCTGTAATCACCTCCTGCAGGTCAGCTTCTACCTTGCCTCGCCTCGCCACAGTCCTCCAACTAACACTGAGCCAAGCCATCAAACGACTATCTCTTCTTCTACCGCCCCTTCCCTCTCTTCTCTTCTTTCTCTTTACACAGACAGAAAAGACCTTGATGTTTTTCCAATAATTGGCAGCAGAGGTTGACTTTTTTCTGCACCCCCCCTCTTTTTTCTGTTTATCTTTTTCTCTTTTTTTGCTCTTCCTCTTCCTTTAGAGATGAATAGTTGGCCCAGGATCAAAGGCAGACCCCAACCGGCCACTCTAGCCACCACAAAGGGGCGTTGGGTGCTGGCGTGGGGCCAGGTGCTGCACATGGCCACATAGCCTGGGACAAGCCATGCAGATGGGGCCTGCAGAACCCTTGTCGCCTCCACCCCCACTCCTGTATACGAGAGGTCAGTGGCTAAAGTATCAGAGCGTGTGCTTCCTGTAAGATGATCTAGCCTTGTGTGACTGAGTCTCTTTTGTTTCCATCTGTCCTTTGCCTTTGCTTGTGTTTCTCTCAGTCAGTGTGTTTACTTCCTCAAACTGCCCCGTCTTTGTTTTTTTCTACACTAATGACAAACTCTTCTTCTCTGACTGTCCTGTGCTCTTCTTTGCTGTTTCAGAGTGCACATCCGAGACAGATTAGTGGCCTGTGCAGCGGGAACAGAACCAGCTGAGGTAAACATCTTGCCCCCACCAACAGAACCACGTTTAAATGTTTGAGAAAATCCGACTAGAGTTTAGTCGAACACTTCCCTCTACCCTCAAAAGCCCTTGTTTAAATATATACAGTAAGTGCTACAGCCAAGTCCGATGTGGCTGAGGCCAGTACAAATAAATTGAGGTGGTGGACACAAAAAGTGGGATAGATAAAACAAATGAACAAGCCCTCGTAGTCCAAATATATATGCAACACCCAGCTTGCTTTTCAACTCCTTCAACTGACACGTTAGCAGAATCAGGAAAAATGATGTTACTGAGTCAGAACTGGATTGTTGGACACCAGAATTACAGACCAATTGTGATTCACTTCACTAAAATTTTGACAAGTGATGTGAAAAGACCATAGTGAGAACCTTCATTACTCACAGTGCATGTCAAAAAACATCCTCTCTCTCTGGCAGAACCTTGCTTATAAATGTCTAATAGTTTTCGTTTGATTTACGGTTTGAGTCGTTGCAATACTGACATAAGAACACACAGTGTGCACCCATATACCCTCATGAATCCCTGGATCCATATTGCTTGCCTTTCCCTTTAACACACCTTGCAAAGTCTTCAACAGAATCAAACAACTAGCCTGCATTTTGTTGCTTTCTGTGACAAACTCCTGTATTTTTGTTCTGATTTTCCATCACTTTGATACATAAAATTTACAGTTTATGTATTTAGGAGACATTGTTACTATCCTGAGCAACTTATAGGAAAGTGCAACAGCGATGAAGTGACCAATAGTTGAAATAATTTAGGTTTTGTTTTTTTTAAAAGTCTGAAACCAGCAAAAACATCCAGGACGTAAAGGAGTAGACGTACATTTTGGGAGAGAAAAAAAGACAACAGCAGTATTTTTCCACACTCTGCATGCTGTCATGCATGAATCCCCGGCTTCAGCCATATGTTTAAGATTAGATGTACTCTTTTGTTAGACGAGAACACAGTCAACAAAGTTCTGCTGCTTCCCCGCTGGTCATGAATCAACCGGACTCTGTCCGCGCCCTCTCCTTGTGGTCTTAATTCTATTAAATACTATGATAACAGCCATCACATGTGTGAAGAATAACACAACATTTATATTATGAATGATACAATAAATAATATTCTTCTTAATGTTTAGTGACATGTCTGTACATTTCTGGACATGTATTTAATATGTAGATAAACAACCTGAAAAGAAAAGGATAACATAAAATTCAACACTAATACGAGTTATGTAAATATGTGACTCTTTTTTTTTAACTTCTTGCTCTATGCAAATTCAGAACTAGTGTTAGCTGCTAACCCACAGTAAGATTTTTCTTTAGTGTGAAAGCTCTGTGAATAGTTCATATAAATGATTAAGAAAGACCCAGTCATTAAATCTGCATTAATAGATTTTTATGGCCACTTGGGGGCAGCAGATCAAGCTAAAAACATCACATCACCATATAAAGTTGTAATGGCTAAAATGTTAGTAAAAATTTCCTATTCTACATTCAGCAGGCACAGAGCAGTGTTAGCAATCGTTTAGAGTGTTTCTGGCTCCCTGACGAATGTAAATCCAATACTGGGTCTCCTTTAAGTGCCTTTTGGGTCTCCAATTCTTCATTATGTTCACTAGCTAGTTGCTAACTTTGTCTGTCTGCTGTTTGGTGTGGCAGGTAGCATATGGTTGATTTATCAGAGCTTTTTTTTTGCTGAAAACAGTCCAGTGGGGCTGGATACAGGTCAGAAAACCAAAACAATGAACTAAAAGAGCAGTCAGTAGAGCTGAGAAGAACTGCAGAGTCAAGTGAAATTTTTCTGAGGGTTTGTAACCAGGGGTGACCCTTTTCACATTACTCTAAGTCACTTGATCCGTTGTTTATATAAAAATATGGATTAGTGCAGCTTTAAAGTCGTACTATGCTTCATATCTGTCTTACATCAAACACATGTGCAAAGTTGGCATGTGGCTGTAAAAGGCTTGTAGTTGCTTCCATCGTGGAGAATAGAGGCAGTGTTTTGCTTAGATTCATGTTGGTTAGTATGGGTTCCAGTAGTGATTTATTTTAACAGCAGTAAAAGTATCAAAACATCCAAAGAAACCTTCAAACCACCCTAGCAGCATAATCCACTTTTCCACTGTCCATCAGTACGCTCCTTATGTTACAGACATTTTTTACTTAACGCACTGCTTCCACCTCAATCCTCAGGCATGATCCTGTTGAGCTTGTCTGCCATTACAATTGGTCAAAAGCTTTCTGTTCCAGTGTTCTAGCCTATTGCAGCCTGTTTCTTACCTGTTTGTTTGTCTCATTTCCTGTTGTATTTTAAGCATTCACAGAGCTTCTAGCGTGGCTGTAGACTTTTAACAAGGAGTCAGACCAAAAACAGCCCTACACTGAAACAATGCAAGGGGCCTCCTCGGTGTGGGAATGTTGCTTCAGGTACCAGTGAGAAATGAAATATGATCCAAGAAGTTTAGTTTTAGAAACAGATCCGTGAATTTGAAGGCTTATCAGATGCCAAAATGCTGCACAGCATTCCATTTTTTCATGTAGAGCTAATGTTGGTCTGAACGCAGCCTTAGAATAGAAACAGAGAGCAAAGGCACCAGGAACCACCAGTGCCTCCTGCACTCAGGCGACGGTGGGCAGATCCACCAAGCTGTCAATCCAAATGCACTTTACTGTCCATTGAGCCCACTGTTGTTATTGTTATGCTCACAATGATACAGATTGGTACAGGAATTTCATCTGACTGATTGTTGCAAAATGCAAAGGCCTAAATTAAATTTATTGACAATTAATATAAGACAGATGTCAAGTGTGATTGGTCACTGTGCAGATTTTTCCCAGATCCCATCATGCTCTCTGCAAAGGACCCTCATAGAAGCTTTTGGTGCTTTCTCTGTGTCTTAACCCTTAGTCTTGTTGTTTTTAGGGAGGGCAGCATCAGTCTAACTAATGAGTGACCTAAAAAGAGCAGGTGCATGTGCAAACCAACATACATGCCTGCTAAAGCTTGACAGGGTTGTGCATGAGGATTGAGAAAATTATGCTGCTGGAATGAAGTGAGAAGTTTTTATTTTATTTTATTTTATTTTATTTTATTTTGTGCAAGATGAGTGATTAACAAATATAAATACATATACAGTACAAATGGGAGAAGCAACAGAACCAGACAATAACCCAAACAAAACTACAGTATGAACAAAAATAAATAAATACTAGATGCACAGGCACCCATGCACATGTGTGTGTGTGTGTGTGTGTGTGTGTGTGTGTGTGTGTGTGTGTGTGTGTGTGTGTGTGTGTGTGTGTGTGTGTGTGTGCTAATGTGGGTAGAAGAAGAAGAAGAGTCCTTGGGTGCCAAGTATGAAGGGGTGCCAGGTTGAAACCAGGACAGGTCAGGACAGCTGGGCCAGGGCAGAACTGAGTTTATTTGTTGTTTATTTCATTTTTATTTTAAATGAAAATTATTAAAATTATTAACTTGTCACTATCGGATTCCATTTTATCCTTTGTGCTCCATAAAGGAGCAAACTACAATTTTAACTACACTTTCAAATCTACAGGGGGTGAGTGATATTGAATGGAGGATAATTGTAACCACCTGTATACCTCCAGCCAAAACATGATATAATCAGTTTTTGATATAATCTGATCTTTATTAAGTTACATACACCGAATGTAAAATTAAGTAAATGTGACAGACCAATAACCAACAAGGTTACATTTTTAGGGGATAGCAAAGATTTACAGCAAAGATGTATTAAATGTGCTGTATACACTCACTTTATTAGGAACAAAATACACCAATACAACAGCATTAAGGTGATAATTCTACTTTATGTTTATTATTGAGGTCGTAGTGGGTGGCGGTGATGTACTGGAGTGCATTATATTGAAAAGTGTTCCTAATATTTGTCCACCCCTGTAACATACATGAGGGGGGCAAAATATAGGAAAAAAAGTAGAATTTATGGCAGAGCTGTTGTATTGGATTGCATTAAAGTGCAAATTGCAAATTAAGTGCTCGGTGAGTGTGCGGCATGTTTTAATACAGAATACTATACATATTCTGATCCTTTATGGTTAAATATAATATAAATATGAAAATCACTTTATTTCTGGTAGGCTCAAAAGACTTAATTAAAATATAACATATACGTGTTAAAAGCAGTTTTTCTGGTCCACTGTATAGCTCAGGTAATGCTAACCCTTGCAGAGAAGAGGTAAATAAAGCCAACTAAATAAAACGACATGATAGACTTAATGTGACCACTATGGAAAAAGCAGTTAGTTCCAACTTAGATAATGGACCACTTAACACAGAAAGCCGACTAATTAGAGCTGCAGAAGAAAATTATAATGCAGTTACCTAAATAGGGTCAACTGGTTGGTTGTTTAGCTTCGGTGGTAACTTCTTGGCTGTTAGAAAATTATGAGCAAAGAAGTCTGATGTTGTTTTTCTGTAATAATGGGCATTATTTTCACTTTTATGTGTTCCTCCTACAGAGAAAATAGGCCTGATCTCTCCCTTTGTGGTTGCTCCAACTGCTCACTTCCACCACCCACACAACACATTTTCCCAGGCAACAATGTTCCTCCAAAGTTTACACACAATAAATAACGATATGCCCAAAGCAGTTAGCAGTGGCCCCGCTCTCCGTTTCCTGGCTGGAGTTGAAATGAAATGGTAATTTTGACTTGAGGAGGATTTCAAAGGGATGGCCTCTACTTTTCATCTTGTTGCATACCACGAGCTCGCCGACACATTCACGCTGGGATTTGAGAAAAAAAAGGAGAAGAGAAAAAAAAAGCTGAATTTTAAGTTTTTCTATGAACTTCCTTCTTTCTTTTTTCTGCCATCTCCCCACAGAAAAAGAGATGTAACATTGCTGAGATCTCTCCCCCAGATGGACAGCATTTATATAAACAACCACCCCCGGTTCGAGGAACATTTGATTGATGTGTCATTGTCCAAAGATTGTTTCCAGGCATTTGAATAGATAATTCAGAGTATTTGATGTAGACATTTTTCTTCAAAGGGCCAAAGGTCAGTTGTGGGGGTAGAGCAGGGGTGTCCTCTATCTCCCGTGCTATTTTTGCATTGAAGGCTCCAACCAGCCTGTCTGCTTTTCACAGGGGAGATTGACTGACACTTGAATCGTCCTTCTGCTCGAAATTACAAGGTGGTTTCCAAAACTCCATCTGAGATCTGCTTGCTAGTCCTGTTATGCAAAATACCATTGTCTCAAACAAAAGACAATAACATTGTGTGGATGTGTCCTGTGCCTATTTGTTTGCTAGGTCGGCCCACTGTGTCACAGTGAGATTGGAACAAGACCAAAGATGCAGCGGAAGGATTGGCCAGGAACTCCATTATCTCAGCAACAAGGAATGAGAAATGAAATTAAAACCCCCAAAACAAGGTCTGTCACACATCAGCAGCACTGGCTCCCATGTATATGACATCTTACACTACACAAAATCCACTCTGAAAATCTAAATAGCCACCTACTTTGTACAGTATCTTATTTCCTACATCACAGCCTTACTTGTTCTGACCCAGTAGCCACAGCAATATCAAGGGTACACTTTCCCAAGTCGGCCAATCACATTCCATTGTCAGTCAGCCATGAGGGAAGTGTTCGGGTGACAAAAGCTGGGTGTGAAAAAAAGAAAAAACACAGTGGTGTCTTCATTATCTCCTAGCTCCCCGGCCCGTGAACGAGGCCAGGGTTAATTGCTGTTGATTAGACGTCAGTACGCATGGCTGAGTGAGCATACAGATCTCACTGAGGGGGCCACAGAGGGAGAAGAGGAAAGGATGAGGTCGCTCACAGACAATGATGTGAAATCAGTGTCAAGTGTTCTTCCTCGATGGGTTTAGCTGGTTGGGAAGCAGATAAGGAATGCAGATGAAGCAACATGTAAATGTATTTTATCTGCTGCTGTGTGAGTGACTGTAGCCTTGTTTGCTTGCTGTGGTGGTAAATGAGGATGAGATTGAAAATGTATCGTGCCATAAAGAAAAGAAGGTATCTTTGGGGTCCAGAAGTCTTGAACATATTGAATTGTTTTTATGATGAATCTTAGTTAATCATTTGTTTATTTATTCTGTGGCTTTTTAGGATTGGCGGTCTGTCAGTCAGTCCACCACTTTGGTCCTGAATGGATGGATTGATATTAAATTGTGTACATCCATGGTCCCAGGAGGATGAATTGCACTAACATTTGCGATCCCCTGACTTTTCATTTGGTGCCATCATCAGGTCAAAATGTATCCAGTATTTTGCTTTATGACCAAATACCTACAAAACTGATGGCATTCCCATCAGCCTCAGCTGCACTTGTCTACTGTGTTTAATGCTAATCTCCTAACATGCTAAACTAATATGGTGAATATGGTTAACATTATACCTGCTTAACATTAACATGTTAGCATTGTAATCATGAGCATGTTCGCATATTTCCATTAGCATTTAGCTCAAAGCACCATTGTGCCAAAGTACAGTCTAACAGGGATACTAGCATGGCTATCTCTGGCTTGGCAAATAGTTGTATTGCATGCATGCATAAGTCCAATTTTACTCATCCAAGAAACAAAATATATACCATAGGTCAAATGATGCATTGATCTTCAGAAATGTACACTGACTTACTGAGCCAAGAGTTCTTACTCCTGTGAAATGTAAACCACCATCACCAAGACTTTTAGACTTTTATTGGTTTGTTGCCAAAATGATGTCTGTCTCCGTTTGTGTATAACAGATAAACAAGCCTGTTAGGTCAGCCCGGGGTTATATTTATCTTTAATGCGTGATTTTTATCGCTCTGTTGCTTTTGTAGCCAAAATAATTACGACAATAGAGGTGGTTTAGACAGACGCGGGACTGACAGGCAGACAAGGGAGGGCAGGACGTTATAACCTTCACGCTGTTCATAGAGTGAGAGCTTGCTTTGTTTAAATTTCTCAGATCAAAGGGTGCAATGCAAATTCCTGCAGCTTCCACACCGCCATTTGATGTTTCGGGGAGCCAAATTATTGTGGTGATTACAGTAGCTGTACACAACCGGTGGAGCAGGCCAAACAAGGGTCCTTGTTGTGACTCTCAATTAGTGGTGTGACATCTCAGCACCCAACGTCTGAGAGGCATCCCACAATAAGAGAGGCTGTTTGGGCTGATAAAGTGATTTGGCTTGGTGGGGCCCTTTCATCTGCACCAACAGTGGGGTATTTGAGGCTTCTGGGTATTCTCTCTGTACATCCTCACACCTCCCCTTTATTGTGACAATAGCGCCACTGTGTTCAGCGTTTCAAAGACGCTATAGGCTTACTGTGCTGTGAACTATTTCAGCTCAGTTGATTTTCATATAGACTTGGATGCTTCTATCATAACAAAGATATATTACAAACGCGGGCCTGTAGAGCCAGTGTTAAGTCAAAATACAGAGTCATGTACATTATTTTTTATCAGCTTTTAGTTTTGTTTTTCTTCTCCATTAGCAGCTTTTTTCAGAACTGATATTAAATATCACACCATTAGCAGTATTCTCATGCTGTCTGAATATTCAAACACCCAGTCATCTCTGAAGTTGACGATGCAGGCATTACTTTTTGTTTGTGTGTTATTGGAAGCCACAGTGAGTTGAAAGGATAACTTTGCCTGTGGGAAGGACAGAGCACCAGAGGATCAGGTTCAGCTGTATTTCTGATAACACTTTGCATTCTGCAGGCACCAGTGACAGCTCTGATGCCTTGTGTTTGATTGTCTCTTTCATGTTCTCCTCCCGCCTTCAGTATAAGCAGCAACACTGGGGTGGAGGTGAACCGATGGTAAGCGGACTACCACAGTGGAGAGAGACTGAGGTGTGATGCTTTTCTGCCAAGCTGATGGACAGAGGCACTAGAAGGATGTCGGTTCTCAGACGCTCCAGGCTCTCTCTCATATGTAACAGCGAGTTGCAAAAAGGCCCTGGTGGTAAAACTGTGTCGAGTACAATTAGCATCATGACAGGATTCTTTCACTGTGGACAGCAGAGTGGTACTATATGTGCTAAAAAAGAGTTGGCTCATTGTGAGCGTGGTTTTAAACCATGAACCTGTGATATGAAGTCATATCATTTCATAATGATGCAGAAATCACATACTGCTAAAACCTGGAATAATCAGATCACTTAAATGTGTGTAAATACAGTGATTATGAGATGAGACCTGATGATCAAAAGTAGTTGAAGCTCAAAGACAGTATAAAGTTCATCATCGTGATTGTGTGAGCTCTTTGCACATCTCACTCACTCTCTGCGAGGCCTGCAAAAGCAAGTTTAAAAACCTGCAATGTCCTTCTCCTATAGCTTTATTCCTGTCTGTGCAGGGCATTGTGTTGACCTGGAAACAGCTATTCATTGCTGTGAGAAAGAGGCCCCTGAAACGTTCCTTCTCACTAAGAGAAACATATAACAGTATTAGATCTAGTTTAATTACACAGGGGCTTGCGGATGGGCCCCTCTTTTCTCTCGGCAGTGAAAATGCTTAGCGTTTGTTGTCGGTTCAAGGCTCTCTAAAGGATGTGCTGGCATGTGTAGGGTTCTGGCAGAGAGGAAACTTGCGGTGGGGGGGATGAACTGTTATTGTTTGAAAAGCGTGTAAGCGGCCTTCACAACACCGCATCCACGGAAATGAAGCAAAGACAGAGAGAGAGAGGAAGAGAAAGGAGGCAGAGAGAGAGCAAGAAAGAAAAAAAACTCTTGCGCAGCTTTGACTGACGACTTAACAGGCGAAACCGAATTTGTCTTTTGCCGGGAGATGTCAGATGCCTTGCCAGTGAGAGAGAGATGGAAAGAGGGAGAGAGAGCAAAAGCACAGCACAGAATCTCTCCTGCGTCTTTTTCGCCCTCTCTTTTCTCCTCCGGTTTAAGACGGCTCGGTGAATGCAACAACATCAAAGGCCTAGCACTCAGAATGTACATTGTTGTTCCAGTAACCACATGAAACAGAAAGGGAGAGATGGAGAAAGGCTGGGAGAGATGGAGCAAGTTTTTTTTTCTTTCTTTCCTTGTACATAAATAGGGAGCTATGGAGGGAATCGGTTTAGAAACGGTAGAAGATTAACTCTTTTATCTCTTCATTTCAAACGTCCTCCATACTCACATCCTCCACATCCTAACCACTGTCAGGATCTGCATGCCTGACCAACACCACTACAAAGCAGAGGTGTCTCTTGTATTAGGACACATAACTCCTTCACAAACAGAGCTGATGAGAGCAGAAATAGAGCTGAGGGGGAGGTTTATATAGCTTTGGTCCTGACTCATTGTCATTAAGAAAGCCCTCTGTAATCGGAGCTAAACTTAGAAAGGAACAAGTTCTTACTCTGCACAGACATTCCACATGTGTATAAAAGAGGAACATAACGAAACAGTCACAAACTTGCATTTCAACGTAACCAACAGGCTTTATTCCTGCCTGCCCTTATCTTTACACAGAGACCACCCAGGAGCAACAAGTCAGTTCTCACCTTTAGTCTGAGTGTGTGTGCGCAAGCTTTGTACTTTATAAGCACAAGTGTACGCCTGTGTCTGTATACAGTCCTCTGTGTGTGTGTGTGTGTGTGTGTGTGTGTGTGTGTGTGTGTGTGTGTGTGTGTGTGTGTGCGCGTATGCGTGCGTATGTGAATGAATGTGTTTTCTGTGTATGTGTGTGCTTCTACCTCCCACCATCTGGGCCCTGTTTGGAGAGATTTTCTGTAAAAATCACAGTCACGCCGTGGCAGGATTACCACTGTGAAAAGCAGCACCTGGAAGAAACTCGGTGCTCCTGCTTCTTTCCCTCAGATGCTCAAAGAAGTTTCTGGCTTCCCAGCTTGAGGCGCAGGATTTGTTTTTGACCTACATGGGCGTCCTAGGCCTCATGTTCCCTTCCAAAAAGCAAAAAAGCAAAGAACACATCTCAAATTCACACTAGGCTACATCCAGCAAGGTTACAGTATCACCACATTACAGTAGTGTGTGTGTGCATGTGGGTGTGCACACCAGTGTGTGTGTTTACACCATATATATCATATTTCTGTTATTTATTTTTAATGGCAAGCTAAGACATTAAAGGCTGATTATCCACACTGAGATATAAGCCTGTGAATGAAAGAGTTCAATAATCCAAGATGGAAATTGAGTCAGAGCATCTCCACTGAAGATTTCCCATTAGAAATAATCTTAGTCCAGGATTAGCCACAATTAAAACTGTTTTGATGTTCCCACACATACACACAAGTAGTGTTTCCATTGTTGAGGCACCTTATGCAGCTGAAGCAAATGTAGAAAAATAAGATGAAAGATTCTACTGAGGACTTTCATAGCAACTCTGTGGTATCTTTTATTTTGTTTGTATGTAGCTTCTTCAGCAGCAGCTTAAGTATGAAAACTCTAATAATTGCCCCTGTAACTTGAAAGGAATGAAAGTGTTAAATGGTCTCAAGTCAGTAGCCTTCACACACTTTCTAAACAGTAAATGTATGTATGTTTTTATGCCCATTTTCAATTTGAGACTAAAAAATGCTGTGGAAATGTGAAAAAATCTAAATCTAAATATTATGAAAATATTTTTTCAATTGGCTGAGGTGAAAAAGTTTGTGCAGTGAAATAGTGAAGTACAAATTGTAAAAAAGTGCGATGAAAACAGACTTCACAAATAAATCATGACATACATGAAGCAGGTGACTTTAACGTCACTCAAGCTTCTGCTCCACTGAAGAAATGAAAAAGAATGATAAGCAAAAACTTCAGATCTGTGTGGAGTGATGAGGAGACCATAACGTTCCTCAAATGCCATATTTCCATCACATTTACTACATGGTATTCCATCACTGAAGGTTTGACTTGCATTCTTTTAATTACATTATCTTGGTGTTCCCTCTTCTTCTGCAATGTTTTATTGGAGAATTTGTGGTACCAACTGTTTAAACAAGCAATAATATGCGTTTTATTTTACCAATTTTATGAAAATTCACAAAAATTTGCCCTACATTTGGTGGAAACTTTACTGTAGCCGGTCTTTCTTTCCTTCCCTTTACTCCTTTACAATGTTATGTATAGAAAGAATTGTCGAAGCATCTGTGAGAACATACAGATTACACACTGCAGATGATGCTGTTGTAGCTTTCCTGCTGAGGGGCACAGGATCATGGGTCTGTGCCAGAAGACTTTGTGTCATGGTGTTGAATCATAAAGGTAGTAGCAATGTTAAAAAGTCATCACTCAGGACTAAAAGCGTTAATATCAAGCTGGTGGACAAATACAAAGGCGAAGTAGGAAACTGTTCTGGACAATAAATTATGCTTTCAACAGCATGCATATGCAATATGAAAGAGCAGCACCTTTTATTGTTGAGGAAAATTAATTATTTTTAACATTTGCATGCTAATAATTACTCAGTTTATGCAATTTTTATGCTTTGTATTGTTGATTTGCATGTTTGACAGTCTTATTGAAGTATCAGGGAAGATAGTTGGGGTGAGGCAGGTTCAGCTCATGAATTTTTATGTCAAGCTGATTCTAAGGCGGGCCTACAATACTGGCTGTCCTGACTGGTCCTGCATGAAGGAGTTTGGACTGTTACCTTCACGTTTCTGTTTTAAGGTCATGGCGAAGGAGCTCCCTGGTCTACTTTTCACATTAAGCTTTTGTTCAGCTTAACGTGATGAACATGAACATGACTCTACACTCTATAATCATTTCCATTGTTGTACTGTCATTCAGTGACATTTGAATGTGTGATGTTTGTTGTTGGATGAGTAACTGTTACAGTTACTGTTTTAAACACTGGCTGCAAACCAAGGTTTAACCTTGGTAGGACAACAATGGTTGATTTGATTTGACTAAGATAAACCAGTCCACCTGGTATCACTATACCCCTCCCATTATTGTAGCATTAGCACCGTATAATAAAGACAGCTGTGTCTCTAATTACTAAGACAGTAATGCCAGAGAAAGTGGGCATGGAGCGGGATGAAGGGACTGTGGCTCAGGGTGAGTGGGTGGTTGGATGTGTTTTAACCTGTTTATTCCAGACAGGTAGCCTGCAGAAACAATGCTAATGTACTGAGTAGCTTGTTGCTGATGCTTCTTTAAATTTATAAATCAGACAATACAGAGTGAAAAGAATGTTTCAGATTGTACTGACTGAGGGCATCTACAGCAAAAACCTTGTCAACTGTATGTTGCTAATGAATACTAGTGGAAAGAGAACTCAAGTAGAAATGCTGTTACTTAACTGATATTTTATGTAAGTGGAAGCACTGGTGTAAAAAAACATACCCAGTCCAACAAATGTAGGGAGTCAGAAATAAAAACTAGCACCTCAAATGATAGTCATAGTTTGTCTTCATAGCTTGTCTTCTAAAAGGTGTGTTGATTTTAAATGTACCATGAAAAAAACTATACTACTTCTGAAAAATCTAATTTACTGTCTTTCAAAATCACTCAGAAATGTACAGTTACAGTAAAATGCCACTAGGGGGCCCAAATCTGATGTAAGGCCCCTGATAGGGACTGATTAAAAAATCCTTTTGTAGTCCTCTAGAGTATCTAATACTATCAATTGACACTGCTCTGCTCTCGGTTGAAATGTTCAAAACGGTTAAATAAAACTCTCAAAATCCTGATGTACTTGTGTTATCTGAGACAAAGTGGGAAAGGCAGGAATAGATTTAGAACTCCTTCTGCCTCCTATTGAACCTGCATTATGGCTGATATTTTATATCTGATTAGATCATGAGAGAAATATGAGTTGTGTCTCATAATTTAATAGTAAATGAATGTGTGTGAGTGTTTGAGTTGTGGATTGGTAGGCTTTAAATGGTGATAAATGGTGTGGATCTTAAGTGAAAGTGGAGTTGTGGATGCTCAGAATTTGTGGTTGGAACCATGGCCTTTCTCTGTAGAGAGTTGAATAGGAGGACATAAATTTGTTGCGTTATATGCAGGGTTGTGCTTGAAGATAATGTGTAGATTATGCAGAGTTCAAAAGCCACATGATGGTTTTATCAGATGGCATCACTGTGCTGCAGTAGTTCAAAAGCTTGTCTTTTGTCTCTCTGTTCCGGATCCCCTTCATTCCTTCTGTTTCTATGCATGCCTGTATATATTTTGCTTATCTAGAGTATGTATTTCTTTCAACAGTACCATGAACACACACAGATAAAAACACACTCCCCATTCATGTCTCCCAGCCCTCTAACCCCACAGCCCCGTGTCACTGTTACCACTTTGCCATCCACCCTCACTCTTGACCTGCTGACCCCCTGCTTGGTGTCTGGCAGTGTCAGGGTCTGATGTTGGTGACATCATCCGTCACAATGAGTCCACTGCCACCTCCGGCTCTACTGTCCATTGTCCGCCTGATAGTGAGTGGCCTTGTTTTCGAGGAGGACGGCGCTGGCGTGGCACGCTCCCTCTGTAAATGATGAAAGAGAGCAAGAGAGTTCTGCTGAAAGCGCTGGCCTTGTTTGGCCGACCGTGCTGGACGCTGAGCTGATCGGAAGGCGCCTTTCTCCCCTGACAGTAACTTCTGTGATCTGTGGAGATAAAAAAGAAGAAAGAATGTGTTTGATGTCTAGATTTGAATAAATACCCTGATGTTAATCGTTTTACAGCGTTAATCACATTTGGTGATAACACAGCTCCTTGTGTGTGTGTGTCTGTGTGTATGTGTGTGCCAACATGAGCACATTTATTCTGTATGCGTAAATATGAGTCAGACATTGTGTACATGAGCGCAATTGTTAGTATGTGAGGATTTATTGTTCCGATGTTGAGTTTGGAGGAGTGTTCATGGCCCTGAAGTCCAACAAAAAAGGCAACTGTGCCTCTTGAGTCTTCTCTGCAGGCCTTAAATTTTTATGACACTCCCATGTTTGTTTTGTCTTAATTATGTGGGTCTCTTTTGGTTAACAGAGAGGCACATGATTAAATCTTCACATGTAGCGGCTTAACAACATGCAATTAAGATCCTCCATATAAAGTAGGGCCCAGAAATACTTTGATAATTTCACATTTAAGAGATGAAACGAGAGAAGTCAAGAATGGTGTGTCTCAGACATTATGAGGTGGTTATTGAATTTGCTGTCTCACTCATCTTAACCTGTTGTTTTTGACACATGTGAGACATACGTGTGGATGAACAGATCAGTGGAGATAGCGAGTGTTTCCTGGAATTCCACAGGGATCCACATCTGGAATGGATTTTTTATTGCGTTATGAAAGCTCCGGCTGCTGAGCTGAAAGCTGAAATGAACAGCAGCAGCTCAGATGTTGTGGTTTTACCCTAAACTCTCCGAGCCAGGTAGCCTGGGGACCGGCTTCAAGGTGGTAAACTTGTAAGCATCTGGCTACGATATTACTGAGCTTCTAAACAGCTCTGATAAACTGTAGTGAAAGTACATTTTTAGCCTGTGCTGAGTGTTTTTAAAGCAGATGTCTTGTCCATCCTTCACAATCTGTTCTATTAGATATTGATGTTTGATATATCTGATCTGACGTGCCTGTTTGATCATCTGTTACACCTTAACGTGGTGAGACAGTTCAGGGTCTTTTGTGATGGAAATTCAACATCCTATGGCTCGTGTCCTTTGAAGGATGGAAGAAGCTTAGACAGACCTAGACAGAAAATTTTCTTAGGAATTCACCGTAGGTGTCACAGAGACAAAGCTTGCCCCCCTTCCTTGTATAAAAAAAAAAGGAGAATCTTGCTTGCTGCCACACCATATGGAGAATTGTCCCAATTTCTTTTCCTTTATATCAAATGCAAAGCTTTTCAAGTCAAACCTTTTGTAGCATATACCACATGCGATTTGGGCTCTTGTGTGGCGACGCAAACTTTGTGACTTTTTGATATCTCGGTGAGTGCTGTCTGACAAGTTTCTGTCACTCACTTTTTTTCTTTTTCTCTCTCCACCAGCAAGCATATTTTCTACCCCATCGATTGATTAGCATACATCAAGCCCCTGTCGTCATGGCAAAACTTCATTTGAATCTTCAGTACTTTCCCCGTGTCTTTCAACCAGCAGCTGTCAGCCACATCAACACTAGACGCGCTCTGCGCCAGACAAAGTTAAATTGAAGCACACTCTAACACTATATATAGATAAAATGTCACTTCTTTCAAGAGACAAGGCACCTTCGAAGTCGTCAATACAGAGCGCTTTATCACGGGCAAAATAACTTTGAAACTAGAGAAGAGAGTAAAGATGAAACGATTATTCTCTCTTCCCACTTTGTGCTTGAAAGAGGGAAAAAGCGAGATTATTCTAAAGTGGGTAGAAGCGTTTAAGGGGCTTGCTTTTTGATGTGCCTGTCCGTCAACGAAAACGATGAGCACCTCCTGATGCTTCTGATCGTTAGGTGTCCTCAAAGTGTCTCAAAGTCTCTTTGTTATCGCTGAGTGCGTCGATTAAAGGGAGGCATATCATTTATTCATTTTGCCATTGAGCGAAAGAAAGAAAGGATTCAAGAGCTTAGCGTTCATTTTCGTCAAACTCTCGAGGTGCGGTGATGAAGTCAGCTTTCTTTTGAGAGACGAGTAGAGCTGAGGTAAAAAGATGTGGAGTGAAAGTTTTTGCTCTGCAAATTTTGAAAGGCCCCACTGATCTTTGAGATAAAATAAATGGTGTTCAAACTTTATTAAACTTTTCTTTTAACAGCTTGCTGCTGGACGACAGTTCTGAAAAGAATTCTGTCTAACAAGGTGTTACTGTTGATTGTAGCTAATACATAAACATATGCACACTACCACACACACATACACACAATCTCTCTTTTTCTATTATATCTATCTATATCTGTCTGGCACGCACACACACACACACACACACGTACACACACAATGTGCACATACACACTGATCATATATAGAAAGCTTAAGTATAGGTTTATTGGGATATGTCAAATTGATTTTAAGGATGTGGGGACACAAAGCATGCCAGAGTCAACACACTCTGTACATGTCTGGTTCCTCTTTCCACCAAAGAACAATGCCATATTCATCTTCGCTCCATTTTCCAAATGTGGTATCTGATTCTTTTACATGTCTCTCAGTCTGGAAGTCCCTCCATTCCTACTGTTTCAGTTTTTTTCTTTTTCTTTTTTCAAATACTCAATCCTGTTGCGAGGTATCTCTTAGAAGTTAAAAAGTTCTTTTCAAGCCCGAAGTTTTTGCCGTCTTCACTTTTCAACTGGCAAGATGAATATTGGTGGGACAAAGCATAGAAAGGAAAGGCTTTTGACAAGACTTCTGAAGGCCCAGGAGCTCGTCCTGTCTCTCCCTTTTGCAGTTTTCCCATAACTGGCTTTCTCGCGTGGCTGCTAAAAAGACACCGTATCAAATGCAAACTGAGAAGTCACAGTCTTTCAAGATACATCAGTGGGGCCCTTGTGGAGATGCTGCTCTGCTTAGGTTTTTCACAACTTTTGAAAAATGAGAAATTGGTGCATTCTCTCTTGTGTTATCAGAGCTGCTGACAGTAAGTTCATGTTCTGTATGTGCAGAAAGGCGATGCCATGAATACATGACCCGGAGCAAAGTAGAGTTTTAAGGTGCAACTTGTCAGACTTTATCTTAAATAGAATGTGATTTATATGTCATGTATTTTATGAGAAACAATGTATTTCTGTCTGTTTATATTTTAAGCAGGGCTCTCTCATTCATAAAATTCTTAAATGTGTGAAATGAGAGGAACGGACAAAGGCAGTTATGGTATAAAACAACATAAATGTCCAAATAGTTTATTTTTGTGTTATATAGGCGTGAGTTGCTCTTTGTAACTAGCGCTGTCTGGATAATCTGTGTTGGATATTTCAGTCTAAACAGTCAGTGTTTTATGTTCACCAAGGCTGGGGGGCCCGTGGTTTAACACTTTCAAGAATCACTTTGTGGGGCAGCATCGTGGGGCAGCCTCAAGAAAACCTGAAATAGCTGAAACTAGACCTCTGTGCAAATAATCACCCTGGGCCTCTGTAAACCATCATGTTTATGCATTGTAAATTGTGTAAAGGAATGCTTTAACATTGTGTGGCATATGTATTTCAAGGCTTTGAACATTGGATGGTATCCGAATTTCACCCACACAACCACAGGCTTTTGCTCTTGCCTTTTGACTGAAATATCATTCAGATTCCAAAGGGAGTAAAAAAAAGCAACCTTTTTTGAGGCTTCCTAAAGAATGTCTCTGAAATCATTCCCAAGCTGCTTCCATGCATTTAGCTATCACTGCTACAGGGTCAAAAGCCTTCCACCGACTTCTCAGTATTCTAAGTTTTACTTCGGTGACCATGCATTTTTGAAATTACACAACAGGCTTTGAAAGATTTGTCTGAGTCTAACATGTTCTAAATCCATAGAAGACATTATAATCCTTCAATCCTCCACTAAAACTGGACATACAAGGTAACAACAGAGCTGCTTATATAAACACACAGTAGAACATATTTAGATGTTGCGTCAACCTCTCCTCCACCTTTGAAGGAGTTTATGGGAAAGGTTTTTGGCAGGAGTGCAGTCGCCACACCGGTTATCTCTTCCCTACACTGTAATTCACCTCATTTGTAACACACCTCCTTCTTTGATCTGCGGTTTCGAAACCTTGTCTCTCAACCTGTTTACCTACTGAGCCCTTGAAAAGGCCGGGAATAGACTTGGTGATGTCATGACACACACACACAAAAAGATACACCCACTCCTTGCATCCTTAACAGGTTATATTACCCACAGTAAGTCGCAGGCTCAAACAAACAGTGGCAGGCAGGTCTTAAGTCATGACTGAAAGATCTGTTAGTTTTACCTTTGAAACTTTACATTCTGAAGTATGTTCAGCCCAGTTGAAGTTCAGCCTAGAAATGTCCTACTGTTGAAATAGACATTAAAGGATAGGTTCACAATTTTTCAAGTCTGTCTTAAAACAACAGTTAGGTGCCTGTATGAACATAGAAACAGGCTCACTGTAATCATTCCTCCTAATCATAGAGACCATTAGAAGATCCCCTCCAAATGTGCTTACAATATAAGTGATGAGGGACAAAATCCACAAACCTGGTTTGAGAAAAAATGTATTTAAAAGTTTATCTGAAGATAATATGAAGCTTCAGCCATCTGAGCTGTCTGAGTTAGTCAAATAAAGTGGATATCTTCTACAGTTAAAGTCTTTTTAGTAAAAAAAATCCCTTTGTGTCTGGATAGACAGTGTTTTCCTGTTCTGCTGCAGTGGAGGAATTGTAGCAAAAAGATAGAATTTGGTACTAAAAAGACTGTAACTTTGAAAGATATTGACTTGGTTTGACTTTGGACAGCTGAGGCCTCATATTAAGTAGGCCAGTATGAACAGTAGTAACGATTACAGCAAGAAAGCATGTGTCAGTGTTCATATGGGCACCTGACTATTGCTTTGGGACAGACTTGAAAAAATGTGAACCTATACTTTAACTTTTAGGATTTTCTAAGAGACTCCTAATTGACATGTCTATTAGAATCAAATTTAATCTGATTTTAGGGTAATATTTGTCACAGTCTGTTAGTGTTGGAGTTGTTTTTCCTCAAAATACTTTTATATAACTGTCAAATTCATTAGCCAGACAAGAATGTCAGTATTGGGCAATTCTGCAAAATACGTTTCATGACAATGTTTTTGTTTTTTGTTTTTTACATCCATTATTTTAAAAAATCTTGCTTTTATACACTACCTGTACAAGGCAACTACAATATGGTTAAGGTTAGGGTAAGAATGTGGTTATTGCAAATATATTATAGTTAATGTACGGTTAAGGTTAGGCAACCAAAACATTTGGTTAAGGTATAAATATCGTGGTTACGGTTTGTAAAAAGGCAAACGTTAATTGCAGATTTGTGACAAGGTGCAAACTCTGGTCTCCTACATGAAAGTCAGGCATGCTAATATACCCATCCACTTTCCTAATCTCCACAGTCTTACTTTCCACCTCGCAGCATATAGGAAACTCTATTTCCTGCATTGGCGAGTGTTGGCACTGGACATAAATCTGTCTATATCTAGGATATTGAGTTGACTTTTCCTGACTCAAGTAGGACATAAATTTAACATTGGTGCTCTAGAAACAATCAACATACACACTCCTTTCCTCTTATATTTTCCAGTTTTTCAGTGGGAATGCATGACGTTTTACCTTTTCTTTTGCTTTGGCTAACAAAATATGAGGAACCAACAAAATGTGTGAAACCAGCTTATGTGCTCTCAGTGCTATGTCATCAATCTAGCAGAGCCAGGGACATAAATTCATGTTTGTTTGTACTTGACAAGACAATCATTGTGGTTACTAATCATACAATAAATGTCAAACACAGAGCCTAATTGACCTTCTTAGAACAATGGACAAACTGGACAAGCCTGTCAACTGTCAACATGGCAGTTACAACACTAGTGTTAAGATCTTAAAACTCTGCAGTCATGCTTCTCCTGCAGCCTTGATCTTGCCGCCTTGACGTATGCACACATTCATGGACTCCCACATATGCACACGTTTGCACGTACACACATACCCAGGTAAAATCCTCCCTCCTTTGTGAAGCAGGGGGGTGATTTATATCGGGTACAAAAGCAAGTAGGGTGACATTTTGGAACTTTGGAGCTTGGAGGGGGCTTTGAAAGGAAATATGATAAGTTATGTCTGTGGAATGTCTTAGCGAGAATGTGCAAGGATTTTGAACTCTCACCTCATCTGTGTAGCTGCTGAACTCTGGTTGCAATAGCTTGTGCATTCCTGTTCATTTGACAATATGCAGATAGTATTTTTTTAAACACTCGAGCCTGTGCCATATCACAGATTATCCCACAGCCCACTGGGTTACAGAGCCAGCTGCGAATAAGCTTCAGTGTGGGAACAACCTGTATTGGCACAAGTAGATGATACAACTTCCTGAAAGTTATAAAACATGAGATGATTTGTAATTTGTTGTTTGTTTACATGGAAATAATTTTGCTTTTGTGTTCTTCTTACAGGTGTCGGCTGAGGTTTTGGTGGAAACATAATATGGATGGAGCCTATGCATGAAGTACTGGGTGAGTCATTGTTTAAGACTTTGTTGTGGAGATTGAAATGAAACATTTGGTGTTTGGGAGTTTTTCGTCACCGCCAGTGACTTGAATTGACTGTAATATTGGGCTGCCACAATCACTCCTGCTTTACAACAATTCATCTACATTATGATACCCTTACCCTTTGTCTGTTTATGGATCATCTGGCCTACATGAATGGTCAAGCACACCTATACAGGTCATCCCTATTACGATGCAGCACAATTTGATATGATTTGATTCAACACAATGTTTTTCATAGCAGACACTTTGACTTGTTGTAGTAGGAAAAGCACAGGTGTTACTGATCACATTAACAATGGCTCCTCTACCAGGACGCTGAAACTAAAGCAGCTACTGTAAATGAAATCAGCATTCATCAATAATTATATTATTTACACCTGCTAGCATGTGCTTTTCCTTCTGTGACATAAAAAATGTCTTGTGAAAAAGACCTATTATATTGGTGACTACAATGTTATCATAACTGAACCAAAACTACAGAAAGAAGAGCCTAGTCATAATAAACTGGAATTATCCTTTAAAGTATAGGATAAGCATGGAATTGTGAGATGGAAAATGTGCAGGGACCCTGGTTAAAAGGGTTCAACACACACACACACACACACACACACACACACATACACACACACGCCATTAGTCCCCAGAGCTCCAGCTGCCCAGGGCTCTAAAGTCACGTTGTCCCAGTGTGATTGAAGGTCCAGCTGGTAGACCAGCCCTTTTGATCCCTTTCCCTTTTATGAGAAAGACAAACAGCTCCTCGTCGTCACCCACACTGGAGTGATTGATACACACACACACATTGTGATCACATGCATGCACACATTCACACGTTGATCACAGACAGGCACATGCGCACATACACACACACACACACACACAAATGCTTGCATGTTCTTAATGGATGCCCTCTCTCCCACTGTAATCACTCTGCTAATGACCTGCTTGAACTCTGAATGAAACCCAGCGGGTGAGAACAAAAGGTGGAGAGGGAGAGAGAGAGAGAGAGAAAGAGATACAGTTGAAACCATGCAGTGTGTGAGCATGGAAGATTTATTCTGGCCCACTGTTATATAGATTATAATGTTTTGAGGTTTTTGTAATATTAAGTATAACTTCACTAAATTCCCTTACATTCATATCAGGATCTTTGACTGCTTAGTTCTTATTTGTGAGAATTCCCAAAGAAAGACAATTGTTTTTATTTGTAATAAAACCAAGAAACAAATGATGGAGTAGTTAAATTATCAAGTGAACTGAAACATGTTGATGAGTGTCACTTCCTTGCAATGGTACAGTAAAGAACCAGGCAATGTACCATATCATTGCAGGATCACTTTGGCCATTGTGGGTCTCCTGTACAGTCAACATGAAGAAGCTTCAGTGCATCACTGAGACAGTCTTGCATCTTTTTTTTTTTAATCCAACCAAAATGTTGAATAAGCTGGTAAAGCATCTGCTGTGATTTTAGAAATCCTCAAAAGTAATTTCCATTCAACATGCTGCGCGTCTGCCTCCAAGCTTTTGCCATGGTTGTTGTGTCTGGCTGGTGACGAGCTGCTCTTGTTGTGACTCTTTTACTTCCCAGTATTATTTATTTTGTATGTTACTGATGTGTTTTGTCTGGGAAAACTGAGCTTTGTTTTGCATTTTAATGTTCAAGGAATGTTCTGTATAAACCATTGCTACAATGAGCACAGCTCCATCTTAACAAGACATTTTGTCGACTGCTATCATATTACTACTTATATTTTGCCCAATAAAGTCTTATTTGTTTTAAAGTCTTATTTGCTTAAAGCAATTGCAAAACTCTGACAAAGGTTTGAGATTATTAAAGCTCTTTGCAGCACTGATTGTGATTTTCTTTAAACTTGTGCTGTGATGCCTTATCCGCTCTTTTTTCAAAATATGGACACTCATTTATGAAACTTTTCTAAAGCAAGCAAAATTGTGCAGAGATTCAGGGATGTACATAAACTTTTGAGGGGAAGTGCCTCAGTTAAACAAAGGGCACCCTACATTTTATCACTGTATATAACAACATAATATTTGTTTTACAGTCAGTAAGTTAATATACATACTTAAGCTCCATAAAAAATAAAGTGTCTAAGAGCTGGTTGCTGGATTTGAACATAGAAATTAATCCTAATCTCAACTCCAGGTCCACTTACTATCTGTTTTCAACCACATCTCACAAATTTTCACCACCTGATTGTCGCTAAAGATTTGACTTATAGCTCTTCTGTCACTGGTTTTTAGAAGTCACTGTCACTGTAAACAGTGTGCAGCCTCCAGTATGAAGCTTCATTAATAAGGTTACATGAACCTTACACTCAGAGGTGTTTTGACAGTGGTCACAGCCTAATACAAAATGATTTACACATGTACATAGGTAAAGAGAGAATAGACATCAAACCTAAAAAGAATCCTCAGGTTGCAGTTGTGTGATGCATGAGCTGTTACACAGCTATTACTTATTTTTTGGTCCAGAGGGGTTCAACGGCAAAGGCATAAGGCACTCTTACCACATTAAAAAATGTTTTCCTTGTTTTGAGAAAGATCAGATTTGAGGGTTAAATGACTTCTTAAGATATTTATCAGTGTACGGCTACAAATTAAACATTTATATGGCTCTGTAGTTGGTCTGTTTATAAACACAGTTTTAGTTTAATGTAGCTGCTCTCATACAGACTGAATGCATAATGACAACAACCATGTTGTGATTTGCAAACTAATATCCAACCTGAATGTTTGAAGTGGGGTTTTCCAGTGACTGGCTTGTTAAAGTTGTTCTATGAATCACTCCCTCCCACCCCCCCACCTCCCACTGGCAAACTCTGGGAACAATAGAGGGACAACAGAGGGGCAATAATAAAGACAGGGAGGGGAGGAAGGGAATGTGCAGCCGGATCTACACTTCCTGGGTCTCTGCTGCCCCTGAGGCCTTTTAAGGACCTCCTTACATGGGGGCCATCCATACATGGGATTTACATGAAACTAACTTTGATGTGTTCTCCCTGCAGCAAAAGTGCTGGGACACAACATGTATTCATATTGACAACTGGACACTGCACGGTGGATGAGAAAGCTTCCGCACAGAAGCGGGTGTCATCTTCCTCATTTTTGTACCACAGGGCATCAGGATGTTTGGGTTTGTTTACAGAGTTTGTAATGATAATCTAAGAAAAGTGTGACATAACAAAGAACTCATATACTGTATGTACCTAATGTGCTGTAAATGGTTATTTCACAGTGAATATAGAGAGAGAGTGAGAGCACAAGGGAGGGGGTGAAAGGATGGACATGATGAAGGACAAATGCAGACAGAAACAGACTACAAATAAAGATGGAAAAAGATAAAGAGTTAGAAATCCAGTAAAGCACACAGAGAGAGAAACAAAGGGAAATTGACAGAGAGATATGGGAGAGAGGAGAAGGACATATGAAGTAAAAAGGACAGAGATAGAAACAAAAAGATGAAATGAATGAATCAAGATACTGTGAGTCCTAGAGGTCAGCTTCTTTTTCTTTCCCCTCCCTCCCTCTTTCTCTTACGGTAATCCCTCCAGTAGCAGTGAGCTGTTAGGCTCCTCCATAAATCAGCGTTTGTATGAAATACCAGCGGGAGCCAAAGGTCAAAGGAGAAAATTAGCAGCTGTCTTTTCCTCTCCTTTCATGTTAGCCGCGGGGCTAATCGCCAAGTGCGCCATCAGCCTCATTTCCACTTTAAAACAAACTCCCCGACAAGCTGGGGAGGAGCTGTTTGCCCGCTCTTACATTTTATGGCACCGGATTTTATTCTGAGAGAGAGGAGGAGGAGTGGTAGGTGGGTGGATGGGTGAGGGGGGCTCCTACCCTTGCTTTCTCTCACCCCTCTCTTTATGCACTTTTTTTTTATTTTCTTCTACTTATCACATCATCTTCAGGTGTGGGAGGGCAAATAGTGGAGCATGCTCCTTTCACACTGCGTTGTTGACACATTTCAGCAACGCTGGAGGAGCAGCGATGATTGGCGGCCTTTACCTTTGCTCCACTCCAAGGTGGTGCTACTTGTTAATACGAGGCCTGGTGAACTCTGTTGACCTTTTCAATCCCACAGTCTCTGTTATTCTGCTCCCTACTGTTTGGACTTCACAATAGTTGAAATACTCACATTTTTGGACTATACAAACCATTACTGACCCATAAGGCTCTTTCATAAAGGGATCTCACACTATAGCCGTGAAGAAGACCTGTCATTATTTCGGCTTTGATTCTTTACACTGCAACCAAGCAAAGCCGGCATAATGATGCTCCTGTGTGTGATTTTAGATAGCATGCTAGCGTTCTGGAATCAGAGGCGTGACGTGTAACAGCGTTGGCATCTAGTGTCTGTAGTCCCGCCATGCCGGCTGTCCCTTCTATACAGATGTCAATCCAGCTCTGTGATGACGTCCGCTGCCGGCTTATTGGCGTAGCAACTCTGCCCCCCCCAACTCCATGTCTGTACCTTTTATACAGAACAGCGAGGCAGAAGAAAGGCGCAACATTCCCGCCTTGAACAGGCTGTGTGAAAGGGGCTACAGTAATATTGCAAAAAGAAGGTCTCCAATTATGCTGAACAGTGAAGTCAATGAAAGTTTATGTTTTCCTCTTTTCTGTTCTTCTTGCATTCTGTCTTTCATTTTTTGCTCTCTTTACAGGAGGTGGTAAAAATAATAGAAACAGCTAACAGTCTACTTCAATCCTTTACGATGTGTTCACAAATGCAGATACAATTAGCTTGAAGCATGTTTGCGTTGAACATATAATTTACATACTCAGCTCTGACTGGGCAGTTATTTTCTCGCACTGCCACTATATGGCACACAACAAAGTAGTTTATTTCAAGAACAATATGTTTCAATGCATCATTGTTGTTTTCTTAGCTCGTTAAAGTTATACTTAGAGAACTGGGGAGCCATTGACCGAGACCATCAGCTTTTCCTCCATTTTGTTTGAAGTACTTTTATGTATTTGATTGTGGTAGGACAACCTATTTCTGTTTCACGAGATGATCAAAATGAGCATGATTGGTCGTCTTCAGGTTGTAGCTCCTGCATGTCAGTGGACATTTACAAATAGTTAAACCTCTCTCAGAATCTTCACATTGCTGGGCTGCTTTGAGTCTTTGAGTAATGGGCAGCGCCAGCATGTTTTTCAAGGTTTAAGTCACAGTAAATTGGATCCTGTGTCAAGTGTTTGAGTTCCAATGTATGAATGGGGCACAACAATCTTACAACAAATACCAATTTTGCTGATCCTAAAATGCTAAAAAATCAATCCTTTTTGACAGTGTGTCAGAGATGTTGGTTCAAATTTACAGAATTGTTTGAGGTAATAGATTGTGGCATTTTGTTAAATTGTGTTACTATATTAGTCTGTATGATGAGGTCAACAATTCACAATAGAATGCAATCCAAATCAAAAGCGCAAATTACGGTGTCAAAATTTGTCAAATTGAGCTAAATCAACACCTCTCGCACAGTCTTACAGAAAGCTGAGCATTATGAGCTTCACAAATGTAGCATTGGTTGTGCAGCTGCTGTACTTGATAACAAAAGATTGTACAGGTGATTCCATTATGGTTGCACCCCCTTTATCTTTGTGTCTATGTCTGTATTTCTCCTCCGTCTCTCTGTTGTTCTCTTCCTCTCCTCAAAACCTCAAATTTCACTTGTCTTGTTTTCTGGTTGACATGTAAATTCTGATCCTACATTCACGGTTGCTAGAGCATATAGACAAGAAATAATACATGAATAAAACAAGCAAGATATATTTCTTCTGTCTCTCTCCTCATCCATTTTTCTTTGTCTTCCTCTCTCCTCTTTGTCCCTCTTCCCCTCTCTTATCTCTCTCCATCTTACACTCTACATCTCTCTTCCCTCTATCTTTCACCTCTCCATCTTTTTTTTCTCTGTGGGAATGTTTTCCCTATCGGTTGTCAGTGCAGTCAGTGAGGTGCATAGCAGCAGTGCTTTGTTGATGTTCCTCTTTGCCTATCTGCTGTGCAGTGTGTTTTGAAACTCACCCTCCCTCGGCACACCTGCTGAGTAGCTGCATGACACTGGGAAACATACCACAATAGGGTCAAAACACTTTTATCTTAGTTTTAGTTATGGATTTAGAAACTCTCTCAGGAATTAACGAACAATATGCAGCTGGCGAGAGCTGAGGTCCTGGATGATTGCTCTCTTTTACTGTATCCGGGACTTCCTTTATTCACAGTAGGTGGGTTTAACTCTTCATCTAGTAAACATATCTTAACCTCAGAGAATAAAGCTGTGAACCATACTCATACAGTGGCCATATCGCCATCACACTCCCAAGACCAAAAGAGAACACACACATTAAAACTTCATAAAAGGAGACATAATTAGGTTGTAGACGAGCATGTAAAGAAAGGCAAAGAAAAGTAGATTTTATGTATGCATAAACCTACTTTTGCACCTCGATGGACATCACAACATACTGTATGCATGCATCCTTTCCTTTATTGAAACTCCAGCCTTGCCTGTAGCTGCTATAGTTGCAGTGTCTGACTCTACGAAAAAGTCAGTGTTTTTTTGTTTTCGGAGATTGGTCGCTGCAACATGACTGGCAACCTCCTAGCCTTCTGCAAATGAATTTAAATAGTGTATTGAGTGTTTCCACCGTCATATTTGCGCAAAATCAAAATCATTATTTCATTTTAAAACCTAAAATCAAGTTTTTCCCATAAAATGTAGCTTGTACATATATGAGTCATTGTGGCTGCTGACTGAAAATGATGGAATGCTATAAATTAGGTTTTTAGACTGTTTTGCTTTGTAATTGCAGTTTCTGATTTAGTATGAGATACTTTTTGGGGACTGTTAGAGTGTGAGGCACAGTGTATGACTTACACTAAAACTGTGGAAGTCTGTGGAAGTACTAGTTAATGGCCCTTGCAAACTTCAAGCATTCCTTAATTTGTTGTTGTTAGGTCTGTTGAGGTAATGTTAGATTTCTTGTATAGAGGCTATGTATTAATCTTCTGGGTTGCTTAAGGTAAGGTGGTGTAAATTCCAAATGGCCGCTGTGGGAGTAATGTCAGTGAGCCCTTTGGTGTCTGCACATGAAAGCGAGATGAGGACTTTACTTTTTCCTTTTCATAAGTAAAACCCTGCAAAACTCACCATCCTTTAGACATGCCCATGCTTTTTTCATGCATATTAGCCTGCACACAGCAACAGCAGGAAAAAATGTGTATGTGTCTGAATAAACGTGTTTATGTAAATGAATCATATTTTAAACAATCAATAGGACAGCTGTTCTCAAATCTAATCAATTAGGAGCTGGTGGAACAAAGCAGACCGTAGACATACTGTAACATTTAGGATAAATGAACACAAGCCACCCTCACCACACATGATTGGCAGTTAATCAGCTCATATTTCAAAACATCCAGTTGACAGCTACAATAATTATGGATTTTTATGACAAGAATATTTGTTCCCTCTTGTTTCATTGAGGTAATTTGCATCTTACGCATGATAATCAGAAACATGTTTCCACATTTCTCAGCTCTGATACACCAAATATTTTTTTCAGATTTTCTTTTTTTATCCAGTAGAACTTTGCTGAACACAGGACTCTCTTATGTATAGCAATGCACAAAGTGATGTTTGCCCAGTATAGCTACAGTTGTACAATGACTACAGCCACTGTACAAATTCATTGGAGAAGGTGGGGAATGAATGTAGTAGTAGAAAGTAGTATGTTCAAAATGTAGTGTGCTGGAAAGTAAGACCTTACACGGAAAAGCTCAGTTTTAGGTGAGAAAAACATGAAAAGAAACGGAGAGAAAAAGATTTTAAATTGAGCCAACTACATATTGTTGTATAGCAGATTCAACTTTTATGCATTCACAGACCTACAATTATTACTCACTGTCTCAACCTAATCTTTTCTTGACCTTAACCAAGTTTTTCAGTTGCCTTACCTTAACCATGACTATTTATTCGCGATAACCAAAATCTTTACCTGACCTTAACCATTGGCTACCATTGTTGCCATATGCAGATAGAAAGGAGTAATTATTTTAAAAAACATTAACATTGGATGCTGAAAAAAGATGTAATTGAATATAATCAGGGGTTTCACTGAATCAATTATCAACATTCTTGTCTAGCGATAGGGTTGGGTGTTTGGTACCAGCTCTGTCAGATTTCTGTCGCAGTGACTTGTGATCACTGTCCCTCATTACAGAAGCAATTTGTTTAATTTGTGCATATTTTGGCAAGATATTAGAGACTCTTCCAGCCTCTCTGTTTTTGTACACGCTCACTGTTTCAACAGTTGCATTTATAATCCAGGGACCATCTATTTACCCCTTTAGAACTCTGATAGTTGATTTGAAAACTCACATATAAAGTGACATTCGTCAGTCTCTTTTAAAGCTGACACATACTGCTAATTGGCCATCAGCTTAATTTGCCTGTGTAACTAACTGCCTTTGTAATCATGGTCCACTCACTTCAAAGTTGAGGTCCCTTTTCATGTAGTGTTTGTATTATTTTGTCCACCCTTTGGTATTTATGCTCCCATTGACCTCAAGTCCTATGTCATTTTTTTTTGTTATGCCCTGTGAAACACTTTGTGCCAAACCGTAGGACGCAGCTCAAGGCAAGCAGGGCTACATGTGAACAAAAAACAGGTTAAAATTGACAACGAAACAAAACCTGTGTATCAAATCACACTAGTGATGAAATACTTGCCAGGTTAATGCTAACCCCACACTCAATAGTTTGGTTTTTGTCATCAAATATGAAACTGTGTGTGTACACAGCAAACACCCATTTTTTTCTAGTAGATGGCGTCTGAACCGGCAGGATGTGGATATGTTGATATCAGAACGGCTGGCCATAAAGAAAGATTGTATTTTAAACAATGAACCATTGTTATCAGTTGGTTTTATGGTGTCACCGTTGTCTCTTGCTGCTGTCTTGTCCAGGAGTCAACAACTGAGGGACAATTCATTTGTCTTATCAGTGCATGGATTTACTGTCAGGCTGAGCTTCAGCCAGTTAGCCGTTGTCAGTTTAAACCAGCGTAGGTCTGTAACAAGTTTTGTTCAGCCTCTAATATGCCTGACTGCTGCTTCATATCAAGCGTTTTTCTACATCATTTGTCTGATGCCCATTGAAGAAGTCTAACTGAGCTCAAAGTGAACACACACACATTTCTCTCGCTTTCACAATCAGAATGAGAATGACTTGATTTGTTGAGCATGACAAATTGACAAACATAATTATTACACATGAAATTGTTCTGGTGACATTACCGCAGGAATAATTAACACAGTTATACGGTGCATCCAGTGCAAGAGGACAGCAAACAATTGTCATGACAAAATGTGTTGCATTAAAAGTTTGTTTTTTTCAATCATTTTGTGCATTCATTAAATGATGCAACGTAATGTGCTTAAGGTTGTTTTTTTATATAATTTTTCAGTTGTACATACTCTATCAACTGAGAAAGACACAGTGCGTCTGTCTGTCTGTACGTCTGTTTGTCTGTACAGGCTGGCTTGGCAAATATTTGCTCACATCAGATAGGGTTTCGGTTACCACAAAGGTTTGCCAAGCCAAAACGGATTAGGCCAAGCATCACAGGCATTGTTTCTATACATTATTAAACTTTTAAGCCACCGAAAAACAGGATTGTAAGAAAAAAGAGGGAGAGTGGGAAGAGAAAGTAATTATTCATTCTCAGTGCTCACATGCACCCCCACATCTTCCTTAGCAAATCCCTCACTCAAGTTTCAAAAGATGACCATTCTGTTTTTCTTTTTTAACCTTGTCGAAAACCTTACCTGATTGTTGCCGCTCTTGATTTATTTAGACTTTTTCCCAAAGTTGAAATTAAAGTTTATTTTCTCAAATTTGGCCTTTTAAAAGGAATTGTCTTAACAAGCCATAACAAGCGGATGAATGGCTGGCTTCTCAAACTTTAAGGGTGTTATGCACCATGTCCGACTTCAAAGCCCGTCTTAACTCCACACTTTAATTGTATCTTCTTCAAGCCTGTCTGCCTGACCGCCATCTGATTCTGCTGACAACTGCACTCCTCTCTCTTCTTCATGCTCATCCTTCTATCTCTCCATTCCTCCCTCTCCGTCTTTCTCCATCTGTCATGACAGATTCACCCCCCCCCCTCCCCCTCCCCTTCTTTCCTTTAGCTCTTCTAAAGTCACTCTGCTACAAGTGTCAACTCAGGCACGAGCCCTAAATTACTTTTTTGGATGAGCGTTGACATCTACCACTCACCCCTCAGCTCATGCAAACAGAATGATGCTATTTGCCCCCATTTTTCCTCTCTCTCCCTTCTGTATTTATTTCTCTATCACGCCTTTTTTTTTCTATTTCTCTCTGAGCCTACAAACAGACATTCACGCTTCTCTCCATATGGGCTTTAATTTGCCATTGTCCCCCAAGATATTCCTCGCTCAGGCTTGAGATAAAGGGATAATCACTTCAAAGGGAAGCTAGGGGGGAGACTGCCCCCTCCCTCCCAGCTGAAAGGAGAAGTGGACAATACGCTAATTGAGAGGGAGAACTGATCACAGGGTCTGTTCAAAGGGACGCCTGGCCACGCCCCCTCCTCCCTCCGACGCACTTAATTTTATTAGTGTTTATGGTGATGCTTCAGCCAAAATTATCACTCAAACCCACCACAGCCTTTGAACTCCCAAATATTGGGTTATTTGTAATTATCCACCCTCTCCACTTTTTTTCTGTGCTATTTTAGCACAAGTGTAGGATTTGAGCAGAGGAAAAGGCGATAAAACGGGCTGTACAGAATTTATTGTTCGCATTGTGGGGACATATACTGTGGGCTGTGATATGATGCAAATCCAAAAGTTCTTATGAAAAAGCGACAAAAAAAAAGAACACAGGACTACTGTTTGACTGATGCAACTAATGATACACCATCAAAGACTTTTGCAGTATACTAAGAAAAAAAGAAAGAAAGAAAGGAAGAAAGAAAGACAGAAAGAAAGAAAGAAAGAAAGAAAGAAGTTTATTTTAACAAACCGTTCGCTACACATTGCCATTATTAAAGTTCACTGTCTGTTTCTTTGTATCCTGATGTGTCACCTGCACTGACAGCAGTGAAATGCGTACTTTCTCTCTGTCTTTAATGCAGGCTCTAATTAAAGAGGAGCTTTATTTCCAATCTGTGGTGATACACCAGATGCCTTTAATTTCTTCCCAACCACGAGCTCTCAATTAGCCTCCAGGTCACCCCATTTTATTGGGGCTTCATAGCAAGTCAGTGGCGGCACTCTTGTCCTGTATTGTGCTTTTAAAGCATTTGGATCTTCCTGTGAAATGGTTAGGGCCCCAACAAAAGGGTCAGGGCAGGGTCAACATCAAAAAGGGGCTTCTTGTGCCTACTTTACAGCAGCCTCTCTCTTTTGTCACTGCTAAACAGAAGAGTGGGCATTCAAGGGTCAACAGGTGTGGTCTCATGGGTTTAGTGTCTCATGAAACCCAAAATGAATTTAAATATACAGCAACTTGTATTTTGGCTCTATCTATTGTGATCATAACTGTTTTAGTTGTAGCAATGGATTAAAAACAAACACTTCCTGAAATGTTGAATAGTTTGAACTTTACATGTCATTAAAAGCAGACTGAGCAAAGCATGAACGAAGCTTCCTGCCTGTCAGCAAAAATTACAGTCTGTGGACTTTTTTTTCTCTTTTGCAGTGATATGTGCGGCCTAATTTAATTTGAGCAAAGATAACATCTTATCCTGAATGTGAAATATCCCACTTTTAAGATTGTCCTGCACATTTTATAACCCTTCTATATCTCAATTCTCCTTTCAAAGAGGACTTTAAAGAAGTTAGTGTGCAGATAACAGTATGGCTACATATTTCATGGCTTTAATTTGGGCTTGATCAGCCGAGTGGCCCTTGAACATCACAGTGCTAATGCTGCTGACCCATTTTGTCATTTCATGATCCATCTCGCAGACAGTGGGCACTTCCCATTGCAAAGTGTTGAAAGCTTTTGTGCATTTTGGGTGCTGGATTGTTGGATTTGTGGCAGCAATGTTTGTTTTACAGAGCCCTCCAGTATAAACAGTGGCAATGAATGACCTCTTCATATTCACACTGTCACACATGCACACACACACCTAAACAGACACAGAGGAACAAATAGAGAAAGAGATTGTATTGTCTGATATCGTACAGCTTTGTGATAACACCTTACAGTGAACATTTCTTATAAGATTAGATTTTAAGTAAACTGGCCTCATTTGCCAGACAAACTCACAGCATGCAGGAAGTGGTTGGCAGGATGTCAGTGTGATCAACTGGACTCATATTTGGCTCATATTTTTGTTCAAAATCTGGAATATGTTAAAATTACTCAGCAAAATATGTCACAACTAAAATCCACAAGTTGGAAGCTTGTATAAATGTTATCACTGTGGCTGGGCAATGCAGTGGGAAACTGAACATTGAATCCACATTGAAAATGACAAGGGTCGCTAGTTACTGAATAATCATTTTCAGCACTCAACAGTGCCAATCCATTAGATTACATGTCACCCTAACCATGAGGCAGGGTGCTTTGTACAAATACATTTGGACAAACAGACAAAGAAGCTGACACAACCAGAAATCCACATGGGAACTGCTACGCAGCATGCATATTTCTTTATGTATAGCTCAACATGAAATAATCACCACTTGGGGACCTCAGAGAAGTTGGATTTCATTAGCTCTCTTGTCCTGTACCATCATGAGAGTTTTGTGAATTTGAATCCTCTGACTTATATAATTATATTCTCCTTTAAAGTTGATTTTCAACATCAAAGGGACAATATAGCCTTTGAAGTACCATGGGATTGGATCACTGTCTAACCCACTCTTTAAGATTCTGTCACAATGACATTAGGGAAGTCATGTGAATTAAAAGACTAGAGAACCGCTCTTGCCTTTGCTCTCTGTCCAATTTCAATCAAAATGTCATGCTGTGCCATTTTCCCTGAATGTGGAACTGGCAAGTGTGTTAGGTTGACATCTTTGTGGCTAAAAGCCTGTGACTAATATGTAAATTATTTGACAGTTACACTCTATAGGATTATCCAATTGGGCTATAACTTAAAGAATAAGTTTTAAATAATTGAGGACATTCTTTAAAATGATAGTTAACCAGAAATTCTTTACTGTCACTCCCCTTGCTCTGGTAAGCCTGTAATTAAGTAGAAATATTACTGAAATGACATAAGGATAAAGTATTGTAGCCTCAACCATATCATAAGGGCTTCTCCTCAGCTATAGGTGAATGCACTAAACTCACTCCTGTCATCTGAAGAGGCCACGGGCAACAAAAGTATCGCTTTTGTTTGCTTTGTGTTTCTGTTGAAACTTTGTGTAGTAACAGACGGACTGTAAGAATAATGCTATTGGCGCGGTAGATCACTTACTTCTGACGCTCCAAAGCCTCGGGGAGTTGGCTCTAGATTGCCTGTCTTTGATAAGGTCCTGGCACACGTGTAAATTATTTCCCTGTCTAGAAAAGTTTATTAAATGTTAGTTAACTTAAAACGCATAGTTTTGCTGACGAAGAAGTGATAAAGGAGAGATATGCTGCCATTTGTGGCTGTTTCCATTCCTTTGTCTTCATTTTAGCTCATTTTATTTTGCTTTATTTCATTTTTATTGCAAAGATGAGACGCTGTGTTTTTATGTATCTTCCGGGACCAGGCCAGCGGTTTTTTACTTTGAAGTCCACAGTTAAACCTTCAGCCCAGTTGGTTTAGAAACAGCCCGGAGGATTTCTACCGCCTGCCATGACTTCTTGAAACACTACCTGGGGAGAAAAGTCGAGAGGAAAACGCGTCTCTCTTTTATTCGCGGTTGCACTAATGTTGCCCAATGTGATAGACAGTACAGGACGGAGAAGAGCGCCGAGGCGGTTGTAGGCACAGCTTGTTGTTGGACTACTTAACTTTAACGTTTTCTAATCAGGGAGGCTGTTCGGGTACATGGATGGTAAGTTGTAGGAAAGCTGTTCCACAGGCCCCCTCTCTTGGCCGCTTTGATGTGCTGCTGCTGAGCTTTGAAGTTGAGAAATGCGGGCTATGTTTCTTGTTTGTGGGCGAGAAATACGGTGAGATAGATAAGAAGCTTATGTGTGTGTGTGTGTGTGTGTGTGTGTGTGTGTGTGTGTGTGTATGTGAGTGAGTGAATGTTTGAATGTGTAGCTCAGATAAAAACCGAATATTTGTCGGGTGGTGCGTCTCCAAGCTGGGAAAAAGTGGGATGTATTCTTCAGTCAGAGCCCCCCCCCCTCCCCTCCACCTCCTCTTTTACCTCCTCCAGATTTTGACACCCCCAGTGATCTACATAGGGACTGAGCCTGCCTACTCTGAGGTCAGTTGTTGAATGGGACAGGGTACATTAAACTACAGCAGTTGTTTTGCAGCGATATACGACACATGTGGCACGGTACAGGCTTTGATAGTCCGTCGTCGCTTTTTGTGCTGGATTACTGTTTTGAGAGTTTTGGACCGTACTCAGCTCTTCTGAAAATGGAGTAATAATTCAACTTTTTAACGGGTTTTACACTGGTTGGATCTGCTCTGCGATGGTATGTTTTACGCACGTTTATTTAGACTTCATCCATCGGATTTAAGCATCGCTTTCACCATTCTGTACACTTACACTGCCTGTTGAGAGTGTGGAAGTCATTACATAGCATTTGCAACAGCCGAGCACACACTTTATTTTGTTTTAGAGGCTTAACGTAACAATGTTGCAGTCTCCTTCGATTCGGCGCCGAGGCTCCGATTAAAATCACTCATCCGTTGGATGAGGTTTTACTCCAAATATAACACGTCTTTTCTGTCGTGTTGGTAGTTCAGACACGTTGCCGGGGCTGTGGCTTTAATAATGTGCTGTAATAGCCTTCTTGGGTAGATATTAAGACGATTGATCGCTTACATTTACGCACGGGCGACTGGCTTTTCCCGCGGGGCTTTTTACCCCCGGTACATTACAACGTTTAAGGTCATTATGGTGCAGATCAGACGCATTTCTACTCGTCTGTACATTTCTGGGATGGTGAGGATAAGTGTGGGCTCCGAGTGAAAATGAGTCTGTGTGTGTATGTGTGTGATGCAGACCGGGGTAGGGTACGGTCGTCCGAAACAGATTGGGAATTAATTGGAGTTGAAGCCTGTGACATGGACTCGTTAGGAAAACACGTGTAAGCCACAGTTGTGAGAATACGGTTTTGGTAAAGAGTGAGGCTCAGATATGACTGTGATATGATTGTTCATGTAAAATGTTTTTGATGTGACAAATCAATGCACGTTGAGAATGTAGGCTGCAGTTGATCTCTCATTTAGATTATAAATAGATAAATGAAACGAAAAAAAAGCCTTTCATATTTCCTTTCTCTGTGAACCCGGCGAGGGGTTTTGAAAGGGACTGTTTACTTGATGTCTTTCTTTGAAGTTCAGCAGGATATGGCTTTGATTAGATCAATACTTTGTGTTTCAGAGTGAAGAGGAGCTGAGAAGCTCCCCCGCTGCTTTTAGAGAGTGAGGAGGATTAGGCTGGAGCTCAGTGGAGGCACGACGGCACTCTCACACGGCAACCGGAGCTGGAGCCATGAGCAGGGCGCTTACGGAGCACATCAGCAGTAGCTTCCGAGAAGATGCTCCTCGTCCTCCGGTACCGGGGGAGGAGGGAGAGGCGTCATGCTACAACCCCAGCAGATCTGCCAAAATGAGAGCCCAGAGTAAGGTTAAAGATAGCCCCGTCGCCGCCGCGCCTCCCGGCTCCACACCGCGGAGGAACGAGGATGGACTCGGGGAGCCAGAGGGCAGCGCGTCCCCGGACTCGCCCCTAGTCCGGTGGACAAAGTCTCTGCATTTTCTTCTGGGCGACCAAGACGGTGCTCACCTCTTCAGGACCTTTTTGGAGCGGGAGAATTGCGTGGACACTTTGGACTTTTGGTTCGCCTGCAACGGCTTCAGGCAAATGGACTTAAAGGATACCAAAACGTTGCGAGTTGCCAAAGTTATTTTCAAGCGGTACATTGAGAACAACAGCATTGTCGCCAAGCAGCTGAAACCCGCCACCAAGACCTTCATAAGGGATAGTATTAAGAAACAACAAATAGACTCTGTCATGTTTGACCAGGCACAGACGGAAATTCAGTCGAACATGGAAGAGAATGCATACCAGATGTTTTTGACCTCTGACATATACCTCGAATACGTGCGCACCGGGTGCGAGAACGCCGCGTACGTGAACCACGGCGGACTCGGCAGCCTCAAGCTGATGTGCGGATACCTTCCTCCTCTCATGGAGGAAGAGGAGTGGAGTTGTAATGACCTAAAGGCAAAAGCGTTAGGGTCTGTGGTTGGACTGTCTGCGAAAACCCTGAGGGCTACTGCTACCATCCGGACAGCAGCTGAAGTACTGGAGAATAGTTGCAGGTAAGAGCAGCGCTCACCTTACGTTAGAGGATGCATGCCTTTGTCATTACATCTTAGTGCATGAGGACTTTTTTTTTATTACTTTATTTACTTTCCTCTTGTTCATTATTCCTTCATTAGTTAAACTACAGTGAATATGTGGTAGTTGGTAGTTATTTAACAAATGCCTTAGAGAGAAAGGCACTTGATCAAAGGGTCTCAGAGGAACATGCCTGTATATTTGTGCCCTCCTGCCTTGCAGTTAGTCAAGGGGTTGGAGGGGTGGAGGGGCGGGGTGGGTACAAAACATCAATGGATCTGAGCCTTCCTTTTAAGTAAATGGTGTCTTGCAGGCAGCCCTCTGCTGGCTTGCTCAAGTTTCCTGTGCTTTGAAACCCTTCCTCCGGTTCAGGCACAAAGTCAGACACCAAGACTCAGACTGTTACAGCTACATGAAACAGTATGATGCTATTGTAAAGTTATGCAGTACATCTCTATTAAATCTACTAACTTAGCCATATTGTTAGTGTACACCATCATAAAATCTCCCAACCCAAAGAAATGCTAGTACAGAGTTAAGAGAACTTGTGCAGTCAGTCTTGTGCCAAGCGGAGATATTGTTCTCTTGGTCAGAGATGAAAGCAGAACTGTTTGTGGAAAGCATTTAGGCTTTTATCTTCAGAGCCCTTCCCACACATTGTCCAACAGCTGAAATCTTTTTAAGCCAGGAACATTTTCAAAAACTGGATTTTATGCATGAGCCTCCATCAAAGGGTACTTTAAAAATGTTTTGCTCAACTACTTTGTCCTCACATCTGGACACAATTATAACTGAGAGGTTTGACAATGTCTTGATGCTTTGGTATTTGTAGGAAAAGTGCAATTTAAAGATAATCCATACTTTCCTTGTCAAGTTAACCAAACATTTTGTGAGACTAAGGTTTGAAAATTGCCTCTAGTATGACTTTTTAATAACAGTGTAAAAACTAATTGATTAAGTCTAATAACTCAACTTAAACAGTCCCTTGAGAATTTTATCTTTCATGTGAGCAGACGTCAGATAACATCATAGCACAATTACTCATTTGCCTCAAAGTGGCCATGTTTAGTTAGGAACCAATAAGCACAGGGTTTGTTGACATGTGAGCATCTCCTGGTTTCCTGGTGTGATCCCCTGCATTCTTGGTTTTCACTAAAAGAAAAGCGGGAGGGAGAGAGCCCCTTTTTCTCCCTTCTGTCACCCGTGCTCTCCCCCTTTCCCCCTGCCCCTCACCATCTCTTTAGGTCAACCAATTTCCATCTCAAACATGTGGAACTAATTTTGCCACTGCACAGATTCCTTTTTTCTCCTCTTTTGAGAAACCTCCAATTCTCAACTCCAAAGTGATAGAAAAACAAAACAAAAAACATAACATCCTCAACTCAGTTCCTCAGCTTCAACCGCAGATCCTACTTTGCCATAGATTGTGTGTGAATCTCAGTGTTTTCCTCTCTCTTTCTTTTCTATCCAACACTTATCTCTCCTTTTTGAAAAAAAATCTGTCTGACAGAGACTAAGCATGCTTTGGAGGGAGACAGGGAGAGACAAGAGAAGGGGAAGGGGGAAAGACAGGAAGGGGGGGATCATGAAAGAAAGAAAAGAGATGGAGAAAGAGAGTGGGGGGTGCAGAGAGCCCAGCTGTGCTAAATACCTGACTCTTTGCGCGGACCTTCCAAAGGTCAGGTTTGTGCTTGGGGCCTACGGCTTTAGTCATGCTGGGGTTCTCCTCTCAGCACTCCCGGCAGAAGGCATTCTCATAAAGAAAGGGGCCCTCCTTCCCCCTTTCCCTCTCTCCCTCTCCCTCCCTCCCTCCCTCCCTCTCTAAAGCTCAAGTTCCCCCTTCCTCTTCTTCCCTCTCTCTTCCTTGTCCACCCCCTTCACTACTGGAACAGGAATGCAACACAGCAGGAGAGTAGAAAGACAGGGAGAGAGACTTTAGAAAGGAAAGCAGGGGAGAGTGGGTAAAGGAGGGGCCCCAGACTGAATGATGGAGAGAGGGAGAGATAGAAGTGGGAGAGTGTGGAAGAGAAAACACTCCAAGGAAAGAGAGAGTGGAGTTTCAGAGTGGAAAAGTGGAGGAGTATGGGCTGGCCCAAACAAAAGGGTGGGGAGATAACAGAAGAGAGGGAAAGAAGGGAAATACTGTTGTTCATTCACACACAGCAAGGCTGCTCACTTCACTCACTCCAACTGTCACCCCTCAACCCCGCCAAACACACACACAACCCCTGTATGTTATGGGGGGGAGGGGGGAATGAAAGAGAGAAGGAAAGAAAGACCAGAAAAAGAGAACCCATAGCTCAATCTCTTAATATGGTTGTCAAATTCCTCCAGCCCCAAAGTCTCATGAAAGTGACTCTAATTACAGAAATCTGCACAGAACATCAACAAAACAAACTCCAAGCTGTCACGTTTCCTTTTAAATTTGGATAAAATGAAGACAGACGCACGGGGTAAATAAACTTCACCCAACTCTGTCATAACTCTTCACTGTCCTTGCTTCACACCACAACTTTGAAAGACATCACATAAAAATGTGGAAAATCTCTTCCTGGGTCCACAGGTCCCACCGTCGGGGAGACCCTGCCAGCCCTTACTTTGTCAATTCCGGCTACATCTTTGCCCCTGCCACCAGTGCCAATGACAGTGAGATCTCCAGCGATGCCACAACGGACGATTCCATGTCCATGACGGACAGTAGCGTGTAAGTGTTTTTAGATTTTATTGAAATCAAAAAGTAGGTGGGTCAGTTTCATTTCAACTCAGCCTTCTTCTCCGGAGATAATGTAGCAACTTCAAAAGGCTCATTTCCATTCAGCTGACCCTGGCCAAAGCTCTGTGAATTTTATTATTTCCATAGTATCTTAATGTGCTTGGAACAAAGTTCAGTCAACACCTTTCCAGGAAAATGTTGAGAGATGTGAAGAAAAATATTTGGCCTTGTAGTTCAACAGATTCAGCGTTTCTTGGGGCCAGGGGACTGCACTGTTGCGAAATAATGGTCTGTAATGTATTTTAATTATACAGGTAATTCTATTAATGTGTAGTTGTTGCTGTGGCCTCCAGGGAGATAACTCTGGGAAAGTCATTATGTCTGAAGACCTTTTGAAGTTTATTCTGATGCGTTGCAGGCTGGAGAGAAGGGAGAAAAAAATGAGATCGTCTTGATGTGGGTGGGGGCGTTGCCTCATTTTCCTCAAAGTTGAAATGTATCCATCCCACCCACCCTTCTGCCACAACAGACTTGTTTTTTTCATATTATCTAATCGCTTTTTCCCTTTGAAGAACTGGAGGAGAGGGGGAGGGAAATGGCCATTCGGGCCTCAAGACAAACTCATTGAAAAATGTTGGCACCAAATGAAAGGAGGCTTACTCACATGGTGGGTCGGTTTCCTGCCACTGGCCTCTGCGGCGTGCTGAGATCATGTGTCTGCGAGGCTTTCACAGGGGTTACTCATTGCTAGACCTTGGGACAAGGCATGAGGAACTCCCCCTGGCCAGACTAGGGCACCCCCAAAAAATCACCTCCACCCACCCAACCCTCCACAGCTTCTCTCCTCCACCCTCCAGAGCCAATAGCAGGAGTGGTGAGGCTCGAAGTGCAAGGGAGTGAGAAAATAAAGTGCATGGAGTATAAAGGGCTTAACTGAATCGCTTTCAGCCTATTGTTAGGTGAGGGGAGCTTAGGGGGATAAGAGGGTGGCTGGCTGCTTTGAAAATGACTTGCACAACTGAATAGGAGATCCCCATAAAGTAAGGGCCCATGAAACCATGAAAGAGTCCACGGCTGTTTTCTCTTCCCCAACCTGCACAAAGCACCCGGTCGTCAAATGGTTCACCAGGGTGGGGACAGTTTGGGTTGATAAAAACATAGTTAGTGAGAGGGAAGTTGGCGAGCTTTGTTTGGGTATGATGTTTTGCCACTAAGTTTGGGGTTCCTTTTAGCACACAAATTCCTCTGGGCTGTTGAGTTTTACTTTTGAAGAGTTTCCTGTGTTTCTTCCTGCGCCTTGAGGGATGATGGCTTGTAGTCTCAAGGGTAGAGTTTGTGAAGCATTGATTTTGGTAGGAGGCCCAACTTACAAGAAGCTTGTTGCAACACTGGTGATATCTGCAGCTTGGCTTCATTATCTGATTCTTCTTGACAGTGTCACTCTGAAATGTGACTTGCAGAACTTGGTCAGATGAATAAAGAAGAAAAAATAGATTCATTGTTGTACAGCGTCATCTGTCAAAGTCATATTCTTTTAATAGTTCTCACTAAGGTCTTTGACACAGAGATCTCTCCTGTCCTTGTCCCCAGCTCTCTCTCCACCCCTAACTGATTTTAATAAAAAACGCAGCTTCTTCCTCTCTCATTCGAGGGAACAATTTGATTAGTGCGTCCTTTTATTGTGGTTAAAAGCCACACTGCAAATTTGAATCTCATTTCCCAGATAAAGAACAAGAAGAGGAGGATTTGGGAAGGGGGGATAGAAGAAGGGGTGGGGGGATTTTTTTTCTCTTTTTGCTTATATCTTATTTATGGATTTACTTGGACGCTGGGGAATGCTGCTGCACCAACTTCAAACATTACCTTATCTTACAAACCAGCCTTTTGATGTTGCTGAGATCAGAGGCTCACAGCAGAGCGCTTGCCAAACGAAGATGGCAGCGGGTGCATATGTGCATGAGTGTGAGATTTCAAAGAGGCAGCAGAAAAAGTAGCGTTTGGGCTAGGTCAGACACTTCTGAGCAGCCAAAACGGCCAAGATAATTGGCCCAGCTTAAGTGGCAGCTGACTGGAAAAGCTAGCAGACACAGAATGAAAAACTGAGAATAAGATTCCCAGAATAAATGCTTAATTGTCCAGAGACTACTAGTCTTCCTAGCTACATCTCTATTTTCATATTAATATATCAGAGCTACAAAACCAGAAGCATTTGCTAGCCTGCTTTAGCCTGAAGTAGTTTCTGACTCTTACCAGCTACTGAGGTTACTGCTAATTCTTTTGCTTTTTAAACAACTGCTGTCAGTTGACAAGGACTAATCTTCAAGGACTAATCAGTGGGACTCTTCTTTTGAAGCCCACAGTAGGATGTTTAGCATATCTCGCCTATTGTCCTGGTGTGTTTTGTTATGTGTGTTTTTGTTGCCTTGGCTTCAAGGGTTCCGAGGTCTTTTGATTTAGCTTAGTGTGCCTAGTGGGTGGTTACTGGGTGGTGTTGTGTCAGTCACTTCAATGATGAACTACCTCCTAAGGGTTTTTTCGCCACAAACATTGGCTAATGGTGCTAATGCACCAGCAGTTGGTGTTCAAGCATTTAGTAGAGGGGCAGTAAATGAGCAAAAATAACATAGTTGATTATAACATATCAGTGTAATTGAAAATTTAGTCTCTGAGTGGTCTGTGATTGACTTTTTTTTAAAACCAAATGTAAATGTCTATATCTTAATTTATTTCTACAGAGATGGAATCCCTCCATATAAGCTGGGCACCAAGAAGCAGCTCCAGCGAGAGATGCATCGCAGTGTCAAGATCAATGGCCAGATTTCGCTACCCCACTTTCCTGTAAGTCCTACTTGTTTAAGTTCTACTTCCTGTCTCAGTGTTGCCTTTTTTGTAATCCGCCAAACTCAAAACTTCTACACGCTGAAAGACAACTGGGTCCTGATTCCCTCGAGGAGTTCTCCTTTATTTTATTTTATTTTTTTCAGAGAGCATGTTGTGACAGAATACTATATTTCATTGCCCCGCTCGTTTTCATATAAAAGTCAGGGTAAATGAAAGGCAGGATTTGCATACCACTTCACTTCCTCTTCTGCCGTTTCAAGCCGCCCCCTTCCCCCATCCAAGTAGCTTCTGTACGGCTGTAAATATAAACTCATCGTTGTATTCCTTCTCTGTAACTGTAGTATGTCGTGCAGCGTCACAGCTTCATGTGTTTTCGATGATAGTAGCTGTGGTTGTAGCCTAGGTAATAGACATCACGGCAATATTAAAGGTGATAAATTCAACAATCAAATGATTCTGTGAATGACATAAATGAATGCCAACATTACTGTTAAAATCCCAGCAGATTAATGGGAGTCATAGCACTGCTCAATTACACTTTCCTCTACTCTCACCCTGGTCCCATTACTATTTGGGTCATGCTGTGTGTGTGCTTTGAACACACACTGTTGAAGATTTTGTTGACCTGCTGAAGTTGTTGTGGGAAGGTTTAAGGAACTGGGTTAGAACAGATTGACACAGGTTAGGAGGCGGATACGTTTGAGACAAGAAAAGAAATATAAAATTCTTTTGTCTTCATATCCAAACACAGGTATGTGTATGTGGAAGAGTTATGTGTGTGTTTGTGCATGCATTTGACAGTGTTGTCTGTTCCCCCTTTTTTCTCTCTTCCTCTCTGTCTTTTCTCGCTCTCAATTTCTCTCTCTTTTCCTTTCCCACTTGCACTCCTTTAATGTCTCCCTCCTGATTTGGAGATGGCTCTGTCTCCCATGATGCACCAGCCCCAGGCAGCAGGGGCCCCGTGCAGGGCTGGCGCTCCTTTGCCAGCAGCTCCGCTTGCCTTTCTTCTTCTTCCCTTCATCGTGTCTACAAAGAGATGAGAGGAACAACAAAAAAAGAGTCAAAATCAAGAAAGCCAGTGTGCCAAATAACAAAAAAGTAAGAAAGGGAGAGAGAGAAACCGGCGCATAAAGTTAAAGAAAAAGGAGGATAATGTGACTAGAGTACCTCTGAGCTGCCCTGCATGCAGCCGGGAAATAAATTACTACTTCCCCTCAGATCTTCCCAGTATTTGACTCCTCTATCCTCTCCCTCCCTCTTTTCCCTCCTCTCTGTCTCGCTCTCGCTCTGCCACCATTGCCACTTCACAAACGCACATCTCAATCCTCTTCCTCTTTTTTCATGCTGTTAATTTTGTCCCCTTCTCCCTTTTTTCTTCCCTTCTCCTCTCCTCACTCTCTCTTCTCTGTCGATATCTGGCTTTTATTCGGAGATTTAAAGCTGCGTGTCCCTCCCACCCCTAGTGTGCGTTTGATGTTTGACAAGGGCCCTTTGAAGTGTGCTGACTTCAGAGGCTGCCTAGCTGATGGCTTGGTCGGGCTACAGAGGGTGCAGGCAGGGGGCCTCCCCTCCGAGCGAGACCAACTGCTACCCCGCCATTGCTACCCCTTTCTCTCCCCCTCGCCCAGTAGCCTGGCACTGCCAAGGGCACTGGGCATGAGAAGATCTGGGGAGGGACGGGTGGCGGAGAAGGTTCAGGTTAGCTTGAGGGCAAGGGCATCTGGATTAGGCCTTTTGGAATAGTAGCAGGCTTTTTGGAACAAGATGGGATTAGGGCAAGGGCAGTGGATTAATGCACCATATTGCATTCATCAGAAACACTAAGCACTTACACTCGCACACACACTAAAGTGTCCTTCCCCCTGCATTGTTTACCCTGCAGAGGACACATCGGCTGCCTAAGGAGATGACCCCCGTTGAGCCCTCAGCTTTTGCTGCTCAGCTCATAGCCCGGCTGGAGAAGCTGAAGCGAGAGCAGGACACCATGAGCTCATTGGAGGAGAGGCTGCAGCAGATCCAGGAGGTACAGATGCATACAAACCTGTTATGACACTTTCACCAACATTTAGCATGGCAGCCACTTGTGAATTCTAACTTTTATCCAAGTTAGGTCAGGACGATTGTTCCTTACTGCACTACAAAAGCCTTTATGCCAACTTTAGCATGTCGAAGAACAGGGATAAGACCAAGGGATTTGAAAGTCTTGCTTGGTTTAGCTACTTCTTCCTTTTCCCTCTCTGTCCTCCACTATTTCACCAGGAGGAACTTTCAAACTTATGTTTCTAGACACACTTGCAAGTTCCTTCAAATAGTTAGCACTTAGCTTCTCTCCAGTGGCACGTTTGCTGAGTATGTGTAGTGCCAGTCTCTTTGTGAAGCACAGGCACACTCTGCATTATAGATGAAGCGCACCCAAAGCCTGTTAGCGAAGATAACAGTACGGCAAAAAGGAAACTCAAATCAAGTTATCCAAGCGTTTGCTCTCACTGACTTCAGAGGATGATAGATATAAGTTGGTGTAAGTTGATACATAAATTCCTCTGCTTGTGTCTGTGTATGAATGTTTCGTCAATTGCCTGAACTTTTCTTTTCTTTCTTTGCCTGTCCAGGAGGAGGAAAGGGAGGAAAGCGGCGACCTCACCAGCAACACCTCCCTCCATCATCCTCTGCTCCCATCTGGCAGTCAGTGTGAGGAAGACCCCCAGGCTATCCTAGACGAACACCTATCCCGTGTCCTGAAGACACCTGGCTGCCAGTCACCAGGTGTGGTTCGGCACTCACCGCGCTCAGGCTCCCCCGATCGGACGGGCGCTTTGGTGTCCTCTGGCCACGGGCCCTTCTTTGGTGCTTATCCTGGGGCCACCAAGGTTCTGATGACAGGCAGGCAGTCCACAAAGCACATTCACCACCACTACATCCACCATCATCACGCTGGGCCCAAGACCAAGGAGCAGATTGAGGCTGAGGCGGCTCAGCGTGTGCAGTGCCTCTGCCCTCCAGGGGGCGCCAATTATTCCGACTTCACCCCTGCGTGAGTGTAACTTCTTAGCTATGCTGGAACCAGTTGTCAGTCAGCATTGTACATTAGCCCTTAGTACCTGATTTCTTAAATTCCCTCAGTGGTAAAGCTGCTCTTTCTCTGGTCCTAACTTGCTTTGCCTTCTTCCTCCAGTCGCTGCAGCACTTTGTCCAGACGGCCAGTCAAGGCTACCGATGAGGGCGTGTCTCCACCACGTCTTCCCCTAGATGCCACCGACCGCTCTCAGAATGTTTGGCAGTGGATCCTGGAGAGTGAGAGGCAGGGCAAGCACAAGCCACACAGGTAAGTGTCTGTCAGGAATCACCACGACATCATCTGTACCACAGAATGGCCTCCAAAGAACAGTACAGTCTTGAGTTCACTACTCATGTTATATATTGACTCCTTTTAATCGAACAGCACTCAAGGTCTAAAGAAGTCCAACCCCCTTGACTCCAAGACCCCGCCCAGTCGGACTCACTCCTCTTGGGGTGGAGGCGGTATCGGCAGTGGGGCTCACCTCCGTGGTCACCACCCTGGCCATCCGTTCATACAGGACCCAGCCATGCCACCCCTGCCCCCACCCAACACCCTGGCACAGCTGGAGGAGGCCTGCCGCAGACTAGAGGAGGTTTCCAAGCCGCCGAAACAGAGGTAGGCAAACTCCGACACACTTAGAACACACATTCAACCGTGCACATAAAACCAAAACTGCCGATCATATTCCCCAGCTTCCCCAGCATCTGATTGACCACATCAGTGTTTACTGTAAACGGTGTCCAGTGATTTCTCTTCATACTGATGTGAGTACTGATTCGTATTGATCTCTCTGTGATTTTGACAGACATTCAGCAGCAGCCAGCAGCCTTCAGAGAGACAGGAGCCATCCAGCAGCTGCTTTCCCCACTGGAGGAAGCCCTCTAGCCAGCTCTGGACTGCAAACAGACGAGTACGGATTTCTCTTTTTAATCTGTAACACATTACTGTCTTTGTTTCTACAATTCTATTTTTCTTCATTTCTTTTGCACTTGCTTTCTAGTCTTCTAATAGAATTCATTCCTGTTACACTTAGACACTTTTTTGATCATTCCCTCTCTCTCCAAGCTTGTGTTTTCATTCTCTTCCTCCCAGATTTTCTTGCTCTTCCCTTCAAAGAGAGATGTTGTGAGTCAGCATAGCTATGTCTTTGAACTCCTCTTCTCTCGCTTTTTAATCATTTAAGATTAAACATGCTTTAATACGGAATCCTAACTACCCACCCGTCTCCCAACACACACACTCACCAGTGGAACCCAACAAAGATGTGTTGAGTAGCCCCTGGTAACTCAAGTTTATTGGCTCCTTTCACACATTTGTTTTTGAATGGGGTGGGTGTTTGATGTTAAGCCGCAGACAACCTGACTGTGAGGCCTCTTTTAGTTTTTAATTGGTTGACCGTCAGTGAGCCAGCTGTCTGTTGGCATCCTTAATTAATATTAGTCCAAAGAATTGTTGTCTACATTCAACAATCTTACCCTTTTTCCTACAAGTCCAGATGTTGAAAACCCATTTTCATTTTGCATTCTCAGGTCTAAGGAGCTAGTGGTCACCTACTTCTTCTGTGGTGAGGAGATTCCTTATCGCAGTATGATGAAGACCCACTGCCTCACCCTGGGACACTTCAAGGAACAACTTAGCAAGAAAGGCAACTACAGGTAAATACACCACTGACAACACCACAGAGATCACAATACACTAGCACATACTTAATTAGATGTTTATGCACACCTGTTTGGTTGTGTTTGAAGCTGTTGCGGGGTTAGTTAGCTGTTAATGTATGTGCATTTGTTATTGGTCATGTACTGTATATGCTCATCTGCTGAGTGGTAGTGTGAAATACTGGAGCCCAATAGTTGAAAAGAAACTGGGCTGATCCACTGTATTCAGAGCTTACACACACAGAGAGAAGGGGGGTGTTCTGGAGCAAATTTTTTCTCACATCTGGTACTGATTTCCATGGTAAGGCAGCCTTAATAAATATGGCTTTGAAGCCTAGGCCATTTTATTTTGTGCACAAAGACCATTGCAAGGCCTTCAAATTCCTCCTCCACATTATTGCATCAGGCATTAAAATCAAATGCCGCAAGCACTTTCTTCTGTTAATGACTGATAGCAGTTAACACAGCAAACATACCTCCTGTTAATGTCAGACATTGAGAGGAAATTCTTAAACAATGTGAGGACTTGTTAGATAATTTAAAATATTGTCGGTTAAAAGAAATATCAAAAAAAAGAAAGCCCTCAGTTAAGTTCAAGCTTGCATTATCAAGTAACTATTCCAGTACTGCTTAGGTTGTTTGCCACTGAAAAGACATGAAGCCTGCATGCCCATGACATCAACATTAGGTTACAGCCACATCTGCTTGTTAGGCAAGAGAGAGAAGGCCTGCAAACAAGTCATTGCACCCCTGCTGTCACATAACTCTTCAGCGAGCGAGAGAAAAGGGGGAGATGGGGATGAAGCGTCTGGCTTCAATGGCAGCAGAATGTGTGGAGTTGGTTAATTTGGACATGGCAACGGTACAGCGGAGAACAGTACGCTGCAGCTCTGCCAGACGATATTGGTGCCAGATGTTGCGAAGAGAGAAAAATCCTGCCACATAAAACATGTTCCAATGGAAAGGCTCCTTCTGTCTCTCTCTGTCTCACTCTGAAACAAAGTGATGACTTTGAACTATTTGTGAGTGAGAATGTAGCATTTTCTTCAAAAAAAATTGCCCCGCCAATTACATTGAGAAGGGTCACGCATTTAGTTGGTTTATAATAATGAAGATGAGAAGGCCAAATCCTGCCCAGCCGAGCATAGACAACAGAGAAGAAGTTTGCTGAAATGCCATATCATTAAACAAAGCCATCACCGCTCTGTCACATAGCTGCACACTTGAATAGAAGCTCTTGCAGTTGTGGTAACACAACCTCCTCCTCCTTTGTTTGTGTGTAATTACAATCAACATGGGAAATAAAACTGTATGTGTACGTTTTTGAATGCCTCTCCTTACATGTGATGTTTGAATGACTCTAAGCTGAGCAATTGCTCATAAAACACAGAGCTTTTTTTTCTTTTTTTTTTTTTGTCTTTTTTTGTATTCTGAACGCAGGCACACATGGGCAAAATGAGGCATTTTTCCATTACAAAGCTTATCATTAAATCCCCTCCTGCTGATCTTTTGCTGGGTTTAAAGTAGAGAGGAGAAATCATTAGGAGCTCCAGGAGACTTCACAGTCACTGGGACCAAGCTAACCCTGGGAGTTATCTCTGCTTGAGAGAAGAAGAAGAGTGGGCTAGCTAGGTGACCTGTGACCTCCAGGAGACTGTCTGAGTGGTCGTCCTCCTCCCCCCTCCCGGGGTAAAGCCCCTCAGGCTCGGCCCACATCCAACCTATCACACCCACTCACTGGGCCAGTGAAGGCCTCCACTCCACTTCCCCCTGCTTTCTTCCTTTTCTGCTCCCTCTTTTTTCCTCTGTTCTCCGCTGGTGATCGGAAAGCTGCCCGAAGTGTGTGTATATATGTGTGTGTGTGTGTGTGTGTGTATGTGTGGTGAGATGGCAAGTGTGTATTTGTATGTGTAAGGGAGTAACATAGGGTGTGTGTGTGTTTATATGCAAGCAGCGGAGTGTGCACTTGCAGTCACAGGCAGACTCTCAGGCACCTGAAATGTCAACCTGTGTGACAGAAAGGCCCTTCATTTGACAGCCAGCCCAATTAGAAGCCATGGAGACACAGAAAGGGAGGAGGGCACTGCTGAAGAGAGAGAGGAGGGGGGGACTAAAGACAGCCTCTAATTAACCCTTCAACTTTAATAAGACCTTGCAGGACAGATAGACATCTATTGAATGGCCAACAGTCATGATGAACAAGTGGATGAGGAGACAACCACACATGGATGAACACACACACACATACAGGCTGTTTCTAGCAGCTTGAATTATCACAGGGAGCGTTTAAACGGAGGGTTCAGCTCTGTTTGTGCAGCGGTGTGATGTGGAGTCAGGCTCTGCCTTTGATGTGTGCAGGGATGGCATTGAAGGCTATGACTAAGTTGTTTTGAGCAGGATCCATTTCTGGCTCTCAGAGTGTGTGTGTTTGTGTTTGATTTGGACTAAAGGGAGTTGTGCGCGAGCGCGTATATGGAAGTAGTTGTGTAGGTGCCTCAAAGCAGTTTAAAACACGATGAAATGTATCAGATGCACTCCTGCTGCCATTCTGTCAGGTTTCGTTTGAGTTCAATTTTTATTTTTTTTCACGTACACCCACGCTCAACATTTTCTAATCACAGACCTCTCTCTTTGTTTCTCCTCAGGTACTACTTCAAGAAGGCCAGCGATGAGTTTGAGTGTGGTGCTGTGTTCGAGGAGGTGTGGGAAGATGCCACCGTGTTGCCCATGTATGAAGGCAAGGTCCTGGGCAAGGTGGAGAGGATGGACTAAAAGCCACTTTGTTGCCAACCAACCAATGCCCTTCCTTGCCCAACCAAAAGCTAAACTGTCCCTAAAAACTTGAGCAAGAGACTCTGTGTAATTAACAAAAAACACTCTGGACTCCTGTTTGTTTTTGTTTTTTTTCTATTTCTTAATATTAAGCTAAACAGAGTTAATATATCCAGCACAAGAGGAGTGATTGAAGGAAGACGAGCCAATGAAGTATGCCGAACCCAGAGGAGGTACTGCCCCTCCCTGACTTTCTCAACCAATCAGCCTTAGAAACACAAGGGAATGACATGAGCGACTTTAAAAGACCAATACAAGGATGATGATGATGATGATAATGATTGGAGGCCAGTGGGGGTGAGACCCTGCCTCTTCTTGAATATAACCACTGAAGATGTAGATGGCACCGGCTTCACGGCCGAGTGCAACGGACTAGCAGGCGCTGAAGACGCAGTGCCACCAACCTGCTCTTAACGTTACACTCCAACATCGTTACAAAAACGTCTGTACGTGTGCATATACATACATGCATATATGTATATATACATGTATTATATATATATATAGATGCTTTTTGTCATGAGTTGAAAGTTTTTATTAAGTATTTATTGAAAAAAACAACCCACTCCTTTCCCCTTTCCTCTTTCCCAAGTCTCCTTAAACCTATGTCCCACCCCCTCCCCATTTCCAGCCAATGGGCAAGCTGCTTTGAATGTTGGGAGAATACTGTGGTGATATTGTTTAGTGTTTGTTTTTACTTTACACAAAGGACGTGACACTAGCCTAGCACCTCCCATAGCCTTGTAGCCACGTCTGACCCAAACTAACAACCTTAGCAGTGGTCCTGTCCGAGGCGCACTCCCTTCACTATTCTAATGGTTAATCCCAGTCTTATATGCTGCTGATAGTTTGTAATGTTAAGTTTGTCACACTAGTGTATCCTATCCCTCGTTCTCCCCCTTCCTCTCTTTTTGTCTTCTCTCAGTCCGGCGACAGAGCTCAATCTTTTTTGTTGTGCCTTTGTTTGTAAACCAGGCATTGCACAGGGGGGGGATGAATACAGTTGCAGATACACACAGAGAGGAGACCTGGAGCACAAGTTGTACCATCTAATAATGGCAGTGTTTACAGCCCTCACACCAAAATAACTTGTGCTAACAAGAACCAGTTTGGGTCACAGAGAATGACTTCTTGAGGAAGTCAGCTAGCGTGTCAAAAAAAAAACGAAAAGAAAAAAAACAGAACATTGAAGAATTATGGCTCCGATATCCTTTGAATGTTGTTACAGTAACATCGTATATAGCAGAGCTCCTGTATACATTGTAATTATGCATTCTGAAGTATGGATACTGACACATGTGATGCACACATAGAGTACGCACACACACATAAACAATACACACATATAAACACACTATCGCTGGTGTTTTATGAGTACAGCACCTGTGCCTACATGGATGCCATACCATGTGCTACCCTGTTTCAGGGTTTTAATATATATCCCTTGGTTTTCAGAAGGGTTTTATGTTGAAAAGATATTTTTATGCTTTTAATAATATCCTGTAATCATGTTTTTTTTGTTTTTGTTTTTACACCACAGCCTTTTTTGTTTTGTTTCATTCTATCTAAACTGTAAATTATACATTATATAAAGAGTTTCATTTTAAGATTTACATGGACCTATAATTATTGTAATTATTGAGAGATGTAGCCTTTATTAAAGTTTTATATTTTTCAAATGAAAGCTGTTGTACCTGGAATTGCCTTTTTCATGATTCTCCAGAAAAACAAAGATGCTTGTTTACACTGCAGCTCGACATATCACATATCTTTTGATATTACAGCCAGTTCATACTGCACAGCAAACTTTCCAGCATTAGCAATAGATTATATTTTTTCTGTGACAGACTAAGAGGCAACAAGAGTTGATTGGAAAGTCACTTTTCCACTTTGTCGAGCTTACAGAGCTGAGGTTGCTCTTGGACACCTGGTGAAGAAGAAACACATATACAATGAGGTTCTTGCAGTTATACAAATCTAGAGAAGCAGAAATCATGAATTCAGCACCTGGAATGTTGTGAAATGCTAAGTGTTTAGTATCAAGCATATCAAGGGTGTCCTGGTGTAACATATCACCAAAAAGTCCCCAATTCAGGACTGTCTGGGGACCCTCATTTTTAAGCAAAAAGACAAAAAAATAAACATTTTTAATAACTCAAACTAGGTCCCGCTAAATTCCTTTTTTTGAGGAATAATGTAGCAATGTAATCAAACGTATCACTAGTGAAAGCCCACTAAAATAAAATTTCTGTTATAGCTGGTCAAACAGAAATGTAGCAATATAACTATTATAAATGATAAGAAATATTGGATACTGAAAATGCAGACTCTACACCATGAAGCAGTTCTGAAAAGGACGGAATTTGCAAAGTAGGAAATATGTTCGGAACCTGTTGTGAAATATTAGCGAACTGGAATTATTCTTGACAGCTACCTGCTTACTTTGTAACCCTCATATCTTTCTAAGTAATGAAGAAAGTAATATATTGTTATAGTTGCCTTTATTAAACATGTACTGTAGTGTAGTGCCGTGAGCACATCACACAGTGCAGATGGATGGTGAGAAGGTGACTCTCTGGTTGAACAAAATGAATGATTAAATGAATTCTTGTCATTTCTTCAGTCATTATTGCCAGAAGTTCAAAACATAGCTGGACTGAAAATCTGGAAAACATGACTCATTGCTGAAAAAATGATTGAAGTTTGAATTCATGAATGCAAGCTGTTAATTCACAGCATTAACAGGAATCACTAAAAGCCTGTAACCTTTTGATGCATTACGGTTCCTCAGTGTTTAAATGTGCGGGTTCTGTATTCAGCACTTAAATGGGAAACATTAAGCATGGAAATGGGGGCATGGGCTAATTGGTCCTATTAAAGAGCAATGAGGACCAGCGCTATTCTCTGACAGTCAACACAAACATTAATGAAGCACCCTGCATCCCCTATCAGAGGGCCTAGCCATGTTTGCCTCAATTATCTGGCTTTATTTCAGCAGTGGGAGGAAAAAAATCGTTTAATACCAGGGAATAATTCAGTGGTGGGGAGCGTGATGCTCTCTGCTGCGTGCAGACTCACTCACTTGTACAGCTCAATTCAAATTGTTGACATAAAAAGAGACTTGCAATTGGCAAAAAGCAGAGGTAGCCACGTAACAAAGATAACAACAGTCATTACTGACAAGCTTTCACTTCCCACAAAATGATTTTCTCATTTCTTTCTACCCTGTTAGCTGTTCCTGGCAATATGGCAAAAAAAGGAAGAAAAACAGACAAGCCGCCAATGCTTGTCACATCTATGAGACACTGTAGGTTTTCTCTTTCTTAAAGCACATACACACTTCTTTTTTACTTCAAAATAATTTTACTGCAGCCACCCCTTAACAGTTAGTCTTTTTAACACCACAAATAGCAAATTAATTTCCAAGACTCTTTTCATCAAAAGCATGGAGCGGTGAAACTTCAACACATAATCAATGTATTACATATTCCTGAAACCCTAAAATCAATTCTTCCACGGGTTTAACTTCACAATGAGAAGGGTTTAATCAGGCTGAACCAGCTAGTTTCTGTTGAACTGTCTGGAACGGGGCAGGTGTAACCCTCCACCCTTCTACCCCCACCCTCCCCACCTCTCCCCAACTCTATTTTTACAGCCTCTTGGGGCTCTGGCTTTGAAGGGAAACCTATCCAGGAAAATTGCTTGCATTTTTCCCCACCGAAGCGTTGATAGATGGACACTGACTGTCGCATTCCCTCTCTCGCACATCAGGAGCTCTGGCTTTTCTGTGTCCCCCCCCCCCCTTAAATTTCTCTCAGCCTTTCCATGGCATTCCAATCCCAATAGGTGCTTTGTTGAAGTGCAATGCAGGTTACACGCAGTTTCTGAAGTTCCTGCTTTCACGGAAACTTCACTTCCATGGGATGCTTTTGACTTCTTAAACTTGAAATTTTAATTTGAAGCACACAGTGACTTTTCATCAACAGAGAACATTTCTGTGGTGAAAGTTTGATTTCATTGGCAGCATATGCTTTTCTTTTCCCCTGCCCTGTATGCCCCATATGTCTCATATGCCGCCATCCCTGTCTTTTCTCCAAACAGTGGCATTCATTTCTCCTTGCATAGTGGTAATTGGCATAGCATGGTTGGGGCTATTGTAAACATGGCTGTGTGAGACTGGTATAAAGAGGCACCAGTCACTCCCCAGGCTAAGCTAGTGTGCGAGGCAGGCAGGGGCTGCTGCCTATTGTGTTGGTGAAGCCTTTGTAGATTTGCAGTGGGCCCCTTTTTAATCGCCTTCTCATACACCGCCTGCCGACTCGCTTTGCATATTTAATTGCCAGGTAAAATCATTTTGTCGACAATCCGTTTAATTATTTGATTGTACAGTAACCGTAAAGAGTGAGCGAAGGGAAGAGGAAGGGATAAAGGGGGATAGAGAGAAGGAGAGAGACGAGCAGCAGGCAGCGGAGAAAGAAAGAGGTCTGTTGCCAGAATAGACATCAAAGCTGTGCCTTGATGTTGATGTTGAATGGGCATTAATGGTTTCTGAAGGCAAGAGATTGCACAGGAAAAAAAAAGAAAGAGAAAAGAAAAAAAAAATAAACCCTCCTTTTTCTCTGACAATCCCGCCAGCAATCTCAGTAAATGCATAAACATTGGAACCCGGTGCCAGATAGAGGGGTTGAACAGAGAGAAAGAAAGTGAGAGCGAGAGAAGCTAGTTGGATTGTTCACTTTCATTTGCTGTAATGACTGAAGGGCGAGTAATGGAGAGGAGATGGGTCAATTGGACTGATTGGAGGCTGGCAGTGATTCACCATGTTAAACCTTTAGGGTTAAAAGACCAGAAGATTCAAATCGATGTCAGTTCACTTATCTGAAGTCACGACGACCTCAAAGAACAACACACCAGTTTGTGTCTTATCTTCGAACCTACAACTGTTACCATATTCTGGTTTTGTAGCAGGGAATCATCTCAGGAAGTATTTAGCAGCATTTGAGCTCCTATTGATTCAAATGATGGATTAATACCCACTGGGGTTGCACTGCATCCTAAATGTAATCAGTAATTCAAGGTTCAGTTTGCTCATTGCATCCCATAATATTAGTTAAATGATATAAATGTCAAATGGTGCAGAAATGACTGAAGTGATTCAACTCAGATGTTCTATAAGGAATGTTTGACAGGTATAGTAAACTTAAACCTGCATTATTTGATTTTTTGGTCTATTTAGTGCAGCTGATGAGAGTAATGAGAGTGAACAGTAAATTGCAACAATGAGCTGAAAGACACTAAAACACTGTAGAACACTGCAGTTTTTCACATTACACACACACACACACACACACACACACACACACACACACACACATATATATATATATATATATATATATATATATATATATATATATATATATATATATATATATATATTTTTTTTTTTTTTTTTTTTTTCTGATTAGTTGAGCTTTTGAGATCATTATTAGTAAAAGTACTAGATGGATACTAAATGGATTTTTCCCCTGGATTTTATGTTTCCTACTGAATGGCAACACTACTAAGAGAAAAATGTGGAGAAAATCCAAATAAGCTGCTCATTGTGCACTAATTAACAAGTGTTTGCACTGCAAATTGTGTTTTAAACCCCAAAATTTCAAATGGATTTTATATTTTATAATTCTGATTTCACCCTTTTTTATTCATCAAATTGAACAAGGATACAATTCAGGACTTGTTTTTAAATGACAATTTTGAGCCTAAGCATTCTGCATAATCCATTGCAAACAATGTCAACCATGTCTCCAGACATGTGTAACCGTTATGGAAGATGGGGGCATAGTGTCACCAGAGTCAACTCTTTGGTGCATTTATGCACTTATAAATTCATGTGATAAAAATCCTCATATAAGTTAGAATCAAGTATGTATAACACACAAAGTATGTTATACATACTATGAGAATGTTTTCTCCACAACATGGAACGATACCGCATATAATACTGCACTTGCATTCTTGAACCGAACCCCAAACAGTGGATGCTGTCCTCTCTCCTGTCACCATTCACCTGAATGTTGTCTTGTGTTTCATGATGTGTGCGGTGGGGCTTGGCATTTGCGTGTGAACGGTCCAAGCTAGGAGCTTTAACTGCAGCTTACCTCTGAAACTCATCCAAAACCACCTTGATCCTCTTTCGGCTGGCACTGCTGGAGATCTCTCTCTCTCACTCTCTCTCTCTCTCTGTCTCTCTCCTGTAGTCTGTCTGTCTATCTTGCTCACCCAGTCTCCCCTTCTCTTGTGTTGTCAAGTTTACTTATCTTTCCAGCTTTCCTGAACTATCTTGTTTCTCTGTCATTCTGTTGTGAGGGTGATGTGTATGTGGGTGTGAGGGTGTTGAGGGGGTATCTGCTATCTGGAAGGAATATCTAGATTCAACATAACTTTGACTATGCATGCCTGTTGAGCAAGTTCATAACTCTGATTATTTTACCGACTTTACCCAAAAACAAAATCTGGCTTCCTGAGATGATGTCCATGAGATGAGGTTACTAACAGGGAACTTTGTCTTTATTGTTAATAGTTTTCCATCAACTTGTTATGGGAAACTGCTTATTAGCTATGGTAGCAGCATGGCACTAGGGATGGCAATGTTGGACTGTCAGTCTACTAATCTGGTACAGTCTGAATTATCTCAACAATTATTTGATGCATTGCTATGACAATGACATTAATGATCCACAGAAAATGAACCCCACTGACTTCAGGGAACCCCTCTAGTACCACCGAGAGCTTGACATTTGTGGTTCAGTGTAAAATAACTGTCAGATGGACTGCCATGAAATTTACAACAGAAATTCAGGGTCCCCAGAGGATACATTCTAATGACTTTGTTGATCATTTGACTTTTCCTCCAGCAGCATCATGATGTTGAATTTTTAGTTCTTTATCGAAATGTCTCAGCAACTACTGAATTGATTACTGTGAAACTAGTTACACACATTCATGTTCTCCTCAGGATGAATTGTAATAACTTTGATCTCCCTACTTTTCATCAAGCACCGTCATCTGGTAAAAATTTAATTTTGTCCAATACTTTGTCATCACTTTGTTTGTGATCAAATACCTGCAAAACTAATGTGATGTTCATGTGTACAACCTGGTCTACACAAATTAAAATTTTTATTTTATTTCTTTTTTTGCCAAACCGCTATTTCCAAGGTCAAGAATGAACTTTCCCACTCAAATTGTGAGCAGATTTCTCGAGAATTTGTGTATGTCACTAATTACCTCATGGATAGTAGTTCTGTGCCTACAGTAATCACAAACTATATGACTGCCCACAAGAATCAAAAGGAGAAAAAGCATATAGTAGCTTTCTTGGTCCTTTCTGCTCTGATTTAAGAGCACTCTTTTTGGACAACCTTTGTTCATTTATTTTGGGAGCATCCATTTGTCTCTTTCCCTTTCTCTCTACCTCTGCCAACTCTGTGACAGCGGTGGATAGGCATTGTCTATTTTGTCTAACTACCCCCTGTCGGGTCTCAAACCACCCCCAAGGGAAGCCTGTGTTCTTTGGGCAAGATAGAGCTTTGGGCCCAAACCACTGTCAACAAGGGGAACAATTTGGCTGGCAAGGGCCATATTTACAGATCGGTGAACCACAGCTCCATTTAGCAGTGTTCTTTCGTCAGTAAACACCGCAGGACGGTATCTTTCTCAGATCTCAAGAGGAGAAACAGAGATAGAATTATGCCATGCGGCCCAAAGTTGGTCTATGCCGACCACCATCCGGACCGCCATTGTTTAGAACTTCAGAACAGCCAAATGATCCGATAACACTAGTTTGTCATGGCACGCAACCTTGTCCACATTCCACAGTGACCCGACGGAATGCAGTCCCTCGAAAGGCTTCGCCTGTGGCCTCATATGGAGGCAGTGTGGTGTATTTTGAATCCATCAGACTCTTGTCTTTTCTTGAACGGTCCTGAATATTGGGAGCGGCATTTCTAAAAATACAATGATTAAGGCGTTGTGGTTTTTCACATGAATGCTCGAACAAAACTCCCTTTGGGCCATTGTACACACACCAAGTATGTTAATGTGTCAAGATATGGCAACCTTGAGTCTTGTTAACACGTTGGCCCACATTACATTGCGGGCAGCTTGGTATGCAAACAGAGAACTGGTTTGGACTTTGGTGTCAGAAAAGGCTTTGAAGCTAAACATATTCCTGACAGATGAGACCAATTAACCAGTACCACACTGTAGCTCTGAAAGTCCGGTCATGAGGTGGTGGCACAGACAAGTGGGGAAACTAAAATCCAGTACAGATAAAGTCTGCTTCTGTGATTCTGTTTTGGTTGCAAGTGGCCAAGTGATCCCTTTTTGCAAAGTTACTCTGCTGTCAGAAGTACAAATGCCAAATTTAGAAGGCAACTGGGATTAAAGTTCAACACAATTTTCATTAGGGCGTCAAGAAGAAGTTATTAAAATAAAGAAACAGTCAGATTGTTGTTGCTGGAACAAAATTTGTTACGTTTTTTCTGATGTGGTTGTTCTCTCTTTTGATGGATGTGGATGTTGCATACAACATGGAACGGGCTATCCAATCTATGATTTAATTTTACTGTCATCTTATTAGCACTTCAGTTTAGCTTTACTCAACTTAAATTGCAAAAGTGCACAATGAAATTGTTTCCATATTGCCCTTGCTGTGTGCAAGTACACCTAAATATTCTGTGCTACAAGTTGACCTATATTTGTTTTGCTTTTTTAAATGACCAGAATATATCAATAAGTGGAACAGTACAAATAAAGCATTAATAAAGTCACATTTTCTACCAGAATACCAGCTGATTCAGAAAGCAACTTATTTTCTAAAACCCCAACATAAACCACAAAGAATAAGTGTAACATTCACTTCCATGACCTGCAGCAGCAACCAGACATTGTCATCTATACATGTTGTCGTGCTTGGGTGTGGCTGCCACGGACAATATTGAACTGAGCTCTTTTTTAGAACTGGGGAATTTCTCTGTGCTTTTATCCTAAGACAGCCGTAGTGCTTCAGTGTTGTGCCTCACACATACCTTCAGGTCCGCAGTCCATTCCCCAGACGGCTGTGGGAAATGTGGTGAGGCCACTCTGGGTTTGGAGGCCTCCCAGGGACCACAGGGATAAAAACTAGCCTCCATCATGTGACACAGTCATGTGACTCTTGTGGAACTGGAGTTGAAAAGGAGAGGCAAAGGGGGAACACTAGTACTAGTATAGGGTGTTCACCATTTGATTAATATAATGATATGCAAGATAATCCACTATGCACATGTCATATATCTCATTTAATGATCCCGTGACGCTACCATCTATGTGTTGTGTTTCCCTCCACAGTTTATATGCAAACCAGATCATCATTTAGTGACTAAAATGATCTCAACCTGCCTTTATTTTTTTTTCAACATTTTTCACCATCCAAAACAAGTTAAACCACACCAAGAGTTTAAACATGCCCAAATGAACCTTTGAAAACCACCTGCGTTGTGGGTGTGTGAGCCCTCAAGCCTGACTGGTTCCCATCATAGACACTCTGCCTGGCAAAGCTCGGGGCTTAGCCACCATTGTTTACTCTTTACCCACAGAGCCCAGCACCTGTTAGAGATTGAGCTGTACACAACCCAGCTGCAAGCCATTTTCATCTAACACCCAAGAAGATAACTACCCCTGAAGCACAAACGATTAGGTTAATTGGCCTTGATGATGGGAAGGGACTAAGTTGGATGAGAAGGTAGAAAGTTGCAGGCGCAAAATGGCTGCCTCCAAGGGAATCTGTCCATCTTTGAACAAGCTAATGGACAACCGCAAAATGCAGTCATTTCTTAATGAGGACTGTAGTGGCACTGTCTTTCCATGTTTGTGTTCCTCATCCCACATGCCACTTACTGACGGGCCAACATGGCCCCCCTGGCACGACAAGAGGCCACCATTGTGAGGAAATGGCTTTGCAGTCTGCAGGAGCCCACAGCAGCTCTGTCTGTTTTCCCTACTGCCTCCCTGTCGCCAGCTTGTCCCTCTTCTCCTTTGCTTTTCACACACAGGCAATTAAGTCAGTTTCCCAATGCTGTGATCCCCTCCAACATTCTTTGTTCTTGTTTTTTGTTGTTTTCCTGTAACTTGGGTTTTCTCCCTCTCTCCCTCTTTCTTGCGGGTTTGTTTCTCGGGTGAGGAGGTCGAGGCTGGGGGCGGAACAGAGAGAAGAAGAAAAATGAGGGAGGGGGGTTACATTTGCAGCTTTATGACTAACCACATGTGTTTCTGGGTCTTTGTATTTACATGTTTCTCATGGAAAAGAGGGTGGTGGAAGGGGATGACGGGAGAAGAAAGACAGGCATATGGTTCTTGTTTGTTGAGTTAAATTCAGAGCCGGACTGTTTGTTTCCTGAGATGAGCAGAGGGAAATACGTTCTCATAATCATCTTCAAATTTGACTCCTCCCTAGGCAGTGGTGAGGCTTTTCCTTGAAATTAGATATTTACGTAAATACATAAAAGCAAGAAAATACCCCTAGTTTTCATATACACAAAAACTGAACAATTTTCTCTCGTTTGAAACAGAAAAGTATTTTTAATCCTCTGAAGGGTATTCACTTAATTTGATTGAGTTTGATTGAAGGTTTTGTAAAGTGGAGATCTTTGCTTATTAAAGGGGCCACATTATACCCCTTTTCCACAAGTTAACACAGTTCCCTGGGGACTTAATAAAATGTATCTGACATGCTTTGGTCAAAATACCACAAGGATCAAGAACCACAGCAGCCTTCTCATCCTGTCTAAACAGCCCTGTTCAGAACAGCCAATTTGAGTGTCTGTCCTGCCCACCTCACCCCCTCTTCCGTGGGGCTACCTTGGCAACTGTTGAGCGTGAACCCCAAAGTAACATGGCTGCCAAAGAAAGCAAACACACCAAACACCTTGCGTTATTCGCGCAAGTTCGACCATGGGATCATTTGTGTTTATTCACCCCAAACAGCCAGCGACTCACGGCTGGGATTGACTAGTCCCCAACCAATGTGGTGATGGTACTAAAGCTCAGCCTGAATGAACCCAAAATAATGATTTTGTGGTGATATAATTGCAATAAACACATCAAATGGATGCTGAAATAACTATGTCATGATGCCGATTTGTAAAAATTCTGAACTCATGCTTTGTCAGGTCAGAAAACAACTTTTAAAATGCTTGTCTTCTGAATGGAGTTCAGATTGATCAGGGCTATGCTAACATTGTAGCTCCTCCATCCACACTCAAAATAATCTAAAGGCATAAATACGGCATTGATGTTATTGTTTATACACATAGATATCTACATACTGGGTAACTTTAAAGTTATATAAAGTAACCACATTTAAGATGTTTATTATTGATGACAGCAGCTGAGGTGGCATGACTCCAGTCTTAATTTCGCTCCAGCTAGGCTGACAAGAGTTTGAAGATAAATCCACTTAATCCCAGAAGTTTAAAAAAATAAACTCTTCCCACCTGTAAACTGCTCCGGATCACAGCGGAATCAGTTGTTTATTCTTCCAGAAGATGAGACAGCAGCAGCAACGCAGGACTCTCCGACTCTGCTCCCCAGCTCTCTCCTGCAGAGCTGGCCGGTGCTCAGCAGCCATCTGTCGGCAAGCAGGGCCCTGTTCTCTGGTCCAGCCCCACAACATGCACAGATTTTTTGCCCTTATCTTAGCTTAGCTTAGCTTAGCTTAATTTAGTTCAGCCAGGTCCTGGTCGGCACTTGTAAGAAAAACATGGCGGACTTCAGGGAATGTAGTGGATGGAGACTCAGAGACAGGCATGGATTGGGGGGCAGTACAATTTCAGTGAAGCCCCAAGTGATATAAGAGGGGGCATCAAATCTGAATGGCTTGTTTAATCACAAGAGTACAGAGCAAGCCAGCCCACACCAAACTGACAGGGTTGTCTTATTTCACAGTTTGTGAGCACAGTTGCTAAGTCCGCTTATTATAAGCAACTTTAGGCTTGTTCTTCTGTAAAGTTGCCTACAAATATTGGTAGTCGCGAGTCCTGGGTTTTTTTAGGCTTGTTTCTAAGTGTAGTTGCTTATTTGTGCTTGCTCGCTATATGTCTAACTGACATTAAATAAAGTTTGACTGTGCCCCATCTAAGTTGTCAAAAATTGCTGCCGGCTGTCAGAACCACATATGTACTAGTCAACATTAAAATTTTAGCTGCGCCCTGGTGGTTGAACGGTTAGTGCACGTACCATGTAACCTACTTGACCAGTTCATTATATGCAACTTCTTAACTTCCACTTTCATTCATTCATTTATTCACTCTTCATTTTTTGTTGGCTAGTTGGTTTTCTTCAACTTCTTTAGAGTTAAAAAGAAAAATATAAAATTACAAGTTACAGTATTTTAGAAATTGTTGCTTATGAAATGCAAAATAAATTCATACATATATATTTATACACTCACCGGACACTTCATTAGGTACACCTGTGCAATCTAATGCAATCCAATATAACAGCTCTGCCATAAATTCTACATTTTCAGTTTTTGTTGACATTATCAGAAAGGTGATTATTCTACTGTTTATTGTTGAAGTTGTAGTGGTGTTCCTAATATTCCTAATATTCCTAATATTCCTAATATTTTGCCTCCCTCATATATATTAATGGAGTGGACAAAATATTAGGAACACTTTTCAATATAATGCACTCCAGTACACCACCACCCACTATGACCTCAATAATAAAAATAAAGTAGAATTATCACTTTTCTGTCAATGTCAACAAAAACTGAAAATGTGTAAGCTTTGTAAAAGTAGAATTATAATTAATTAGAAATAGAAAAAGTAGATTTTATGGCAGAGCTCTTGTACTGGATTGCGTCAGATTGCACAGGTGTACCTAATGAAGTGGCTGGTGAGTATCTGTGGTAGGTTTTTTTTTCTTGTTTTTGTTGAAACCCAAGTTGCTTCTTTTGGTTTCCATAGCCCTGGTTGCTAGTTTCTCTCGCAAGATCTGGCAACACTGTTTGTGTGTTAGTAGGCACATCAGAGAACCAAATATATACACCCAAGCACTGAAAAAGTGCATTTTTCATAGTATGGCCCCTTTAAAAAGTAATACAAACTCTCCTGCTATCACATTCCCTGTTTCTCTGACTGAAGCTCAGTGGTGCACACTCCTCTGCTGTAACTATTTCACTCCGTATGCCTTGGGCACCTCAACTGCTGGCACTGATCTCGTCATTATAAAGCCTTCACTAGAACCAGAACCAGGTACTTTGCTCCCCCTTCTTCCTCTTCTGTCTATGAGCTGTGCCAGCCCCTACCCACATAAGTCGGTGGTTGTCCAATTGCCTTGTAGGAGTGGGAGTGGAAGTGGGAGTGTGGGGGGTGGGGGAGGGGGGCATTCCATTCTCCTTTGCACACCTTTGGCTTGTAATCTGCTCAAGACAAGAATACTGTGTGAAGTATTCAATCCTTGTAATTTCCACAGATTGTGGGACATAAAGTTTGTGTCAGTTTATTGGACCTGTTGGTCTGATTTTTTATTGAAAGAAAACTCCACCCTTATATATTCTTACACTATAAAATATCATCAGTTTGTGAGTCCGGGCGTTATTTTGTGTTGAAATAGCAGTTTGAAGTGGTGTGATCCTTTCTGCAGTGTATCACTTTCTCATCACTGACTTTACTTCACCAGCAGTACTTGTGTTGTTACAAGAATG